>NC_142611.1:17580757-17883787 GCF_059453375.1 Lepisosteus platostomus
GATAGACTCTGGTTCCACCACAACCCTGAATTTGAAGACGCCATTAGAATATGGATTAATGGATGGAATTTTAAGTGAAATTATATACCCTACTGCTACAATGGTAATCAATGCATTTTTATTAATTTTTATGACAGATGACAGAAAACAAACAGGGATGCCAAGTTGCTCAGATTGAGATGGCTAACATGGATATTATTTGCTTTCTTGCTCAGTTTGTCAGATCACATTCAAGTTGGGATGCCTGTATTGTTCTATTGTTTTCAAATAAACCAGATAAAGTAAAGAAAACAGACAAAAGAACCATTAGGGAACTGTGCATCAGGAAATGACTCAGAATGCAATATGCTTTAAAAAATATTTTGAAACTGCGGGGTTCGAAAGAAAGACAACCTGCAACATGCAAAGGAAGTTTAGGAGAAGGTAGATTCGACAGGCTAAAATATGGAATCAGTAAAGACAACATTAGTTTAAAGATAGTTTACTTGTAGCATAGAAGTAACATGCTGTAGAAAACTACTCAAATTATTGTATTAGTATACTGTAGGTATTGCAATACTAGTATTTCAAATATAGTAGGTAGAAAAACATATAAGATAGGTAATACAGCAATGTAAAATCTACTTATATAAGTGTTTATGCTGAATTTGATGATATAGTTAAGTGTACAATTTAAATCACGTGATATTGTTCAAATTTGCAATACAACAGAAAAGTTCCGTTTACTACTTTGCTTTTCTGGAATCAGCCCAGAAAAGTATGGCCATACACAGTTAAGTGTGTTCTACACTGACAGACAAAAAAAGCCTGTTTAAACATTAACAAAGTAGACTCCAAGTAGACTTCTTTCAGCATCCTCAATGGCATTGACGAGGACAACCCAATCGACTTTGCCAGAATCAAAACAATCAAACGATTTAGATGGAGCAAATGTCCTTCTCTAATTTGTAACTCTTCTTATGTTGCAAGGACACACTTCTAGTTATCCATTCCTTGAGAATGACAAAATCTTTTTCTGCAGTATTTTCTACAGTATTTATTCTGTAGAGAAGTAAATGGGAAATGACAGAATTTTGAAAGACAGCATGTTTTATTGTAGCCCTTCCATTGTAAATCACTGCAGAAACATATTTACGAGTAGTTTCAATGTACCATTACATCCTACCATATGTACTGAAACAACCCTAGGGCTAGAAGTGTAGTTTTATGTTGTTTTTTTTCCAATAATAGCAATGTGAAGTACAACACTGTTGTTCTGTTTCCACTTTCTTTGTAATAATTTCTGTTCTGCAAAATTTATTTTTCTTGAAATTAATCAAGGCAACAAAGAAAAATCTAAAAAGAAACAGCAACAGAAAACTCAGTACTCATATAATGAACAGAGAAATATTACATGTAGTAAAATCAAAATATATGCCATGCTGTATATGACATTACGCACTTTTTAAAATAGAATTTATTCAGTAGCAAAATCAATCTTGACATGCTTTGATTTTTTTCTTTTTCAGATTTTTCTCTTGCTCCATCATCTTTAAAAGGTGGACATTATGCTATCAAAAGTCCAAGTTTTGATATGGTAAGTTCTCCATTCCTTTAACATTGGCAGAACTGGCTTTATAGTGAAAGTATCAAGGCCGTAATAAAACATTTTTTTTTATTTTAATTATCCACATTTCTAGACCCAAAACATATGACACAAAATTGGTTTATTCCATTACCTTATTTCCCCATTGATGTGCATGTGCTGAATGTAGAAGATCAACTTACTATTTTAAGTAAAACACAATTAATTAGGAAAATAAAGTGGGAGGAGTTTCTCCTCAAATTGATTTATGATGGCTTCCGTCCATCAACCATTTCATATCTAACTGTATTTAATGTTGAGAGTAATTTGTAAAGCCCCTGAATTCTTCCTGCATTCTGATAATTTTGAGAATTGTGGATTTCATTAATCAAAATATGATGGTGACTCCCTCATACCACCATAAGGAACTTACAGCCAAGACAGCTTAGTTGTAGTTTCACTTACAGTATATGTGCTATTTCATGGTCTCAATGAAATCTACACTTCAATTTTCGAGTGAAATTAACATTCTGAATACGTTGTTGTGTTTGGGACAGTATATTGGTGTGGTAAGTGCTGCTGCCTCAGAACTTGGCTGATGAGTTTGATTCAGAAATGTGTAGCTCTCTGTGTGGAGTTGGCATCTTCTGTCAGTGTTCATGTGGGGATTCTCTGGGTGCTCTAGTTTCCTCTATCCTCTAGCTGGGTTAGTTATTGTCTCTACATTGTGACTGAATTAGTCCTGTGATGGAGTGGCACATCAACCAGTGTGGTGTCCCACTTTGCATTCTATAGTTTGTATCCTTCCAGGATGCTGTCCCTCACTAGGAACAAGCAGTACTCTGATATTGAATGGAATTGGAAACTCAATGGTGGCATGGTGGTGTAGTGGTCAGCTTTGCTGCATCACAGCACTGGGGCCCTGGTTTTAATTCCAGACCTGGGGTGAATTCTTCATGGAGTTTGTATGTTCTCTCTGTCTTTCCATCGGTTTGCTCTGGGTGCTCTGGTTTCCTCCCACAGTCCAAGACATTCAGTACTTTTATGTTAACTGGCATCTGCTAAAACTGGCACCAGTATGAGGTGAGTGTGTTTGTTTGTGTTTCATGTATGTACAATACCTGTAATGTACTGACATCCTGTCTTCACTATATCCTGGCTTGCATCCGTTGCTTGAAGGGAAAGGCTCTGACTCCCCCACAACCCTGAATTAGATCAAATGGTTAGAAAATGAATGGAGAGAAGGTATTAGGTAATTAAGGTTTTAGGACTTCAGTTACAACTGAATGAGAGTTTACATGTTAGCCAAAAGTTTAAAAAGGAAAAGAGGATGAGGACAACTTATGAGGATATGAGGAAAAGAGGATGCGGATTCATGCAACTTACTGTATGTTAATAATAAATTTGCTGCATTGTCATACATTCTTGAAGCACAAGGGTAGAGTAGAGTCTAAAGTGTTTATCACTCAGTGGCCCATGTTGCACCAAATTCCCAAATGACTTCAGATATTGTGCATTGCTTTTGATTACAGAAATTGGAAAGGGCTGCTTTTATAATAAAGTGGTACTTATCAGATTTAATTTATTGCAGTTTTTTGTGTTCATCCTCATAGGTTCCTCTAAATGGATTTGTTCAAAACAAAGCTTTTTTATTGATGTATTGGTCTGTGCTTGGTGAATTATGTTTTTATTGGTTTTCCTTCCTGTTAAGAAAAAACAGATAAAACTCTGGAGGATACCTTGTATGTTTCTCCTAAAGCTTAAATCACAGAAATCAATGTGTAGCATTGCTAGACCTTTTCTGGAACACAAGTTCTTCGTTAATATGCTCGATATCTATAGAGCCAGACTTTTTTGTGCTAGTTAATATACTCAGAAAAAAAGCCTTCAGCAGAAAAAGGATTCCTGTGTTTGCAGTACACTTCAGGAATTAAAATAAATATCCAGAAAGAAGAAAGTTGTCTTTCAGAAACAATAATGCATATGCATTGGGACTAAATTTAGACCAAAGTAGCAAGAAGATTGACTCTCAGAAGGAAGATGTTCCAGTCTTCATATTTGCTGCAGAATAATGAAATAAAACCACATCAAACTCTGCTCTAAAAAAAACAGGATCTGCACTTTGCTCACAGTGTAATTTAATGCAGTTTTATTTTTTGTTTCTAAAGGATTTCATTTGTTGGTGTCATTTAAGCATCTGAATTGATATACTTTCATCCAAAACATTAAATTTAAATTAAAATGATTCCTTTCATATTATGTTGCTTAATAAAGGAAATTAACCAACAGTTTTTTTATTCGGCGGCTTATTCAAGCTTTACATAGATTGATTTAGATCAGTTATCTTTAATATATTTTTTTATCACTTTAGACTCGGAATTGTTAGTAGGAAAATGCATGAAGCTACGGTTAGGGTAGCGATAGAAAGGTAATCCTTTTTATAACTGTTTATAACAATAGTAATAATATTGTTGTAACAGAAGAAATAAGGTTCTTGATCCCGAGATGAAGTGAAACAGATGAGTTTATTGCATGCAAGGAACAATAAAGCCGAAGTCTTGTTTCCCGCAAGAAACAACAAAACCGAAGTATTGTTCCCCGTACTGTTACAAACTTTTGGGTTATATACAGTTTTCTTCTCCGTTTCTGACGTCACTCGGTCTGATGGTAAAGAGGGGGGTTCATGGTATTTGGCCAGTTTATGATGTTTTGGGCAAATGGTCAGTTTAACATTACACCCAGGGGGGTTCCTAGCTGGCATCTGCAATCCTTATCAGTTAACCCCCTTTCCTGCCATAAACCCCAGCTTGTGACTTGGAAGTCTAAACCCCCTACAGAAAAGATTAAATTCAAACCCCCGTCTTCACATCTTTCTTCAATATCAAAGAAATGTTTACATTCCATACAAAGTTACGGCATAACCTAAACCCAAACTAAAATGTGACCATCATTTTGTTATGAATAGCTTGGTCACACTTGACATTTCATTGCATAAATTAAGCTTAAATTGGATATGTACAGTATCTGTTACTATAAATTGAGGTCCTACAGAATTTTAATTCCACATCTGTGTTCAATGTCTTCCTCAGATCACGATTATATTGAATGAAAGAAATGGCACAGGAATGAAATGTATTTAAATATTATATGCATAATATGTATCCAAGATGTAAGATGTTAATTATGAATGTGCTGTATACAATAGAATATACCGTGGTCTTCTTTGGTTCAGGTGGGTAGCTGCGTCAGCATGCGTAGGCTGCAAAGGAACAATAGGTTTATTCCATGCTGAAAAGAGAGGAAAGAAAACACAACGTTTTGGCTGTGGAGCCTTCTTCGGGTGTCAGCCTTTGCATGCTGACGCAGCTACCCACCTGAGCTACTTCAACCTACTGTACTGTAATTCTGCTGCCACTCACTATGCCTTCCTCTAAATCTTTTTCTAGATCTCTTCGTCGCTCCTTCTCTTCCTCCCTGGGCTACTTGCCCCCCCTCTTACTAAACCAGCATTCCGTCCCTTCACAGTGATTCGTTCCAAGACCAGGCTTTCTCACCACCTCCTATTCCTTAACAGATGTCGTTGAAATATAATTCCTAAAGGATTTCACCTGAATGTAACACTTTTTCTTTTGATTCTGACACCACCCAGAGTAATGCTCAAAGACTTCTACAACAATTTTCTGGGGCTTATACCCGAAGAAGGCTCCACAGCCAAAACTTTATGTAGTCTTCTTTATTCTGTATCTTATTATTATTATTATGTGGAGGCTGTATTGTCATGATGTATTGAAATTTGGCAAGTGTGCTGAACATGTGCTGCAATAGACTCTAAAATCAGTGACTGCACTTGTTTCGAAATTGGTTAAATCTTACAGGTAGCAGTCACTATTGCCCAGATGTAAGCATCTATTTCACAATTCAGATATGAAATTGATGATGCGTGCCACAGAAAATAACCCAGCTGTGACTAGCATAGTAATTATTATACTTATATCAAGGCAGCAAAGTTTTGGAACATATCAATAGTTAAGCAATACATCAATGATAATATAAGGAAAATAAAACACAAAACAAGCATGATACGTATGCTACATTTTACTGTACATGTTCAGTTGTATTGTGCCCCTGGTACAACATCAGCTCATTGCTAGATTTTTAATATTTTTAAATTTCATTTGCTGCCACTAGAGTGTTTGAAAATGATGGCTTGACTTAAAAATTGGACTTACTGTAAAGACTTAATTGATTTAAACAAAGGACAAATTCTTAAATCTATGAAAATCTATGTAAATCAATCACCAAAATGATATACAAAAGAGGCAAACATTTTTAACCACTAAGGAATAAGTGCATATTCACTGTACAGATTAAACTTTCTGTGTTATAAAATTAGAAAATTGCAGTTAGGCATTATACTGTTTGTCATTCTCGTTAAACATGTTTTTAGAGCACAGTTCCTTACAACATTAATTCCATTTTTTTCTGTGATTTGATGAATTCACAGGTCTTTGTTCATCAATATAATATTTATATTATAAATTCCCCTTTACAGTTTCCATTTGGTATATACACATTATAGCAGAAAATATATGCAATACTATTCACAATTTTACATTTTTAAATGCTAATTAACTTGTAGCAGAGTTGGAAATAGTGTCTGTGTGCACAAGCCTGCTCTAAACTGAGCTTTTAACTAAAACATTTAGGCACATTGCCAAATCAACATTTAAGTAGGAGTCACTTAAATTTTCAATGGATAAACAGTTAGGCATCTGGCCAAATCAGTTCTATTTCATGACCATAATTTGTGAGATTGCATCAGCCTTTTCTTATGTATTGAATCAATCAAATACAAGTTTCTAGTAAATATGTATTGCTGTGAAGCAAAATGCAGTACTCCTTTTACAGAATATCTTATATGAAATCTCTCCACCAGTTATGATACTGTAGCATACCCACGTGAACCCGAGAGCGCTACAATACTTTTTTCAAAATTACATTCTGATATATTATATTGTCATTAATCAGAATATGATATTATTGGCACGGGGTGAATGTACAGTATTTGCAAGGCACTCTATCCCTAACCTAGATATCATGTCATGATATACCATATATCTTTATACCATATGGCTTTATACCATACGGTGTCGCAGGAAGCCGGAGCCTACCTGGCAAGCAACGAGAGCAAGGCAGGGTACACCCTGGACAGGGTGCCAGTCCATCGCAGGGCAAGTGAAAGGCAATCATACATGGGGACAATTCGGATGGCCACGGTAAAGGCCGAGGAGGGAAATTTGACCCAGACACTGAGATAACTCCCTGCTCTTATCAAGAAATGCCCGGGGATCTTTAATGACCACTGAGAGTCAGGACCTTGGTTTAACATCTCATTCAAAGGACAGCAAACCCACTGCAGTGTAGTGTCTCCGCCACCATACTGGGGCATTAGGACCCACACAGGCCACACGGTGGGCACCCACTGCTGGTCCCACTAACACCTCTTCTAGCAGCAACCATAGCTTCCCAGGAGGTCTCCCAACCAGTTACTTACCAGGCTTAACCCTGCTTAACTTCAATCGGTAGCCAATTGAGAGCTGCAGGGTGATATAGCTGCTGGCTAACCAAGATGTACTGGTATGAATATTAACAATATTGACTACAATATTAACTCCTACAATTTCGGTGTTATTCATAATTTCACATTTGTTTTCAAAGATACTTTACCTAAACAAAATATGGCTGCACTTAAGAAAAGAAAAAGAAACAGTGACAACGCATATCAAAAGAGATTTTTCCATATCTTGGTGCTGTTGAATGCCTTGGTCCAGATTCATCCCACAAAACAGTTAAAGTTTCTTATCCTACAGTGCTTTCTATTTCCATATAGTATCACTACACAGTATACCTATCTGATTGAAGAGATTTGGACGTAGTCTGAGGATGAGAAGTTCAGAGGTCTAATACAGACAATCTTCTTAGTTCTCAATTTTAAAGATCTTTTGAAGCTCTTAGCTCTTGTCTAAAAATTGTAGTTTGACTGTCCTGGGATCATTCTACTGAGTTACCCATAGCATAAAATACCAATTTTAGATACATATATGATTTTAGTTTTCAACATTTTTCAACTTAAAAAAAATGATTTTTTCCAAGTATCTACAATACAAATTGTGTATATTATTTAATCGTCTTGTCTGGACATCCGTCACACCATTGTTACCACACATGTTGTTCTTTCTAATTTTATTGAATTGGATCATCAGTGCTTTGCAAAACCGTAAGGATGTAAACTAGGTGAAGAATTTTGTTTCTCATAATGATAATGTCATTATGATATCATAGGGCAAACTGAACCTAAAGAAAAGCAGAAATTTTTGAAAAAGCATCAAAGAAAAGTGATAGATATGTGTATGGACAGCAAGTATGATCCTTGACCACAATTAAGGTAGCAAAGCATTACTAAAGTTATGACAGGAAACTCAGAGGATATGCAGCTGTTGGCAACAATGGTATTTTTTTAATGAGAGATGTATTGCTGTTATTTTTTTTAATGCTGTAATTTTAACCAACAATGTGTAGTACATACTGTATTTCTGGTACATTTTCACCATACCTGAGCATTGCATACAGTACGGAATCTGTAGTATGCAGTGAGGAACTTTACTTGCTCTTTGGTTCCAGAGAAACCATTAGAGTTGACATAAAAGGGTATCTGTTTAATGCCAGAAGCATGCATGTATGTTTATAGTTCTTTCTACTTTAAACATTTAAAGGACATTAACTGCATATGGGTCAGATCATAATGTGTGCAAAGTATACACTTATGTGTCTAAACCAGTTGAGATAATGAGAGTTGTGAAGCATGTATACTGTATAACAGAGAACTTTCTTTATTCTGAATATTTTAGCTTAGCAGGTCTCTTGCACATACATTATGCAATAACTCAATCAAGGATTTGTATACTGCATTAACACAAACTAAAAACAAGCAAAATGTCTGCAGTAGCAGTATCAATTTTATCTTCTTTCTGTTTTTTATCTTAGCTTATAATTGTATATTCTTTGCCTTAAAGGCTATGTTGTTGTAGATTTATATTAATGAATGATTTTCCTGTTTCCATTAATATTGCCTAATTGTTTTAATAGAATTTTATTTGGCATTGGTCTAAGCCATAAATGAAAATTAGGATGACCATTTTGTCTGATGTAATCCTTTGTTGTGATACAAATGTGTCATTTGTGACAGGGTTGAAAAATAAACTAAAAACAATAGCCCCAAGCTCTAGCAACATCTGTAGAAAACAGAACTGGTCTCTCATGTCTGACAGGTACCACAGCTGGACTTAATTATTGTATAATAAGAACATGTTATCAATGGCGTAAATAAAACTGAACATTTTAGAATGACCTTAAACCTCAATTTTAAAGATCATCAGAATTTTTTGCATACCACTTTATTTCATTTTGAATATAAAGAACTAAGAGTAATTTTGTATGAGATAATGTTCAAATCATTTATGAATCAATCAAGTTTAAGCAAGTTGTGATTAGACCCTACAGCAGCCATCATGCAAGACTTAGAGGACAATGATGGGCTCAGAAAGCGATTTTTTATATAATTCATATAAAGTCTATGTAAACTATAATGTATTAAAATGCAGTACTTTTTGAATAACATCTTGTGAAACCGACCCAACAATATATAATATAACTGTCCTTTATTACTGGTGTTAATTAACATCAGCAGGTGAAGTGATTAAGTTTATGATTACAACAAAAGAAATAAAAACAGCATTTACCACAGTAGTACCAAAGTAACACAGTAGAAATGACTACACAGACTATGAAGTTAATTTGCATAATGTACTGATTTAAAACATCAACAGTAATTACAGGTAATTGATAACTTTGGAAATTGTAATAATCATAAATAATCTAATGAATGAGCTATTGAATTAACAATAACAAAAGCAGTGTATATATTATCATTATTTTATAATACAATTATATATACAGTCTATTTTAATACTATGTACTGTATGTTACTGTTTGTAACTTTCACATGGTAATTAAAAGTGATAGGAAGGGGCGAAAGAACATAAAAATGATTAAAAACATGGGCCATTCAACCCACCCGGTCCATTTGGAAATTAGCAGCTAATTGATCAGTGGATCTTATCAAGCCATCCATTGAAAGAAGTCAGTGTATCAGCTTCAACAACTTCCACAATCCTTTGTGTAGAGTGCCTTCTGTTCTTAGTTGTAAATGTGTGTCCATATGGTTTATACTTGTGTTTTCAGATTCCTTTTTCATTGTAAATTCAATATTTACAATATTGGCAGTTTTCAAAAGTATGGACTCTTAACAGCTGCTGTTAAGCCTTAATGTGCAAATGACCATATTCTACTGAAAATCACCGCAAAACTGAACAAGCTGATGCTGATCCGTAAACGAAGAAAAGATAAACTACACAGTAGGTACAGTAGGGAGAAACAAAACAGATTTTCACTCACTGTTTTCCTTCCCTTGAGGTTCTGGTATTGTGATTTGTAATGTTTATAGTATTACTGTTGTTTGTTTTTTATAATTATTTTTTTCATCAAAGCGTATTATAATCCCTGATGTATAATGTCTGATCCTTCCCTTGCTAGCACTTTCTTAACTGTTAACATTATTGCATTTTTAATCTTGTTTATTTTTGGAATTATAAAATAAACTTACAGTACAATTGTGTGGTGGTATGGGTCTGTACTAAGCTTTTGACCAAACTTTTCAAACACTAATGAATTTATCCTTCCACACTCTTTCTAAATATTTTCTTTTCCCTTAGAGATGGTTTATCTCAGGATGCACATGCACTCTTTATAAAGCCTTTTATTGCTGAGAATTATAATGTTGCCAGAGCCTTGCATCTTTTTAATTGGAATCTTCACTGTGTAATTGCACTTTACCTTAAAATACACTGAAGAGGTAATAGTCTGATTAACAAGAGACTTGATTATCCAAGCAGCATTGTGGTACTTCTTCCATAATCTTTAGTCTCTTTACATGTAAAGTATACTGTATGTGAGCTGTTCCAAAAGACCACTAATCTATTTCACACTATTGCATGTCACAGGATGGCAATTGCTAATCTGTGCTTATCACAAATTCATCATTAGACCTGCCATTTTTGCTTAAGTTCTTTCATTTCAAAGCAAGGACTAAAAAGTATTAGAAGAGCTTTATATTCCTTTTACTCAGCTAAGAAGGAGCATGTTCCGGGGAAGATGGAATTCAGTATCTAGAGCTGACAATCAGATGCCTTTCATAAGCGGTTGACAACTTTAAATAGGTTGAGAAAATGAGTTCAGATTACATTCTTTCATTTAAATGCATTAAAGAAATGATTGGCATGGCAAAATATATTCTTGAGCAAGTCTGAATGGGGGTAAGAGAACTATAAAGAATTAGATTATGAATAAGAACATCATAACTCTTCTTTTTAATCTCACTGTTTGAACAAAGATCTCAGTGCTAGGGTGTTTGCAGATTCAGTAAATTGGGAAGCATTTCCTTGTGCAGATTAATCAACATAGTCAAGGGAGATAAAAAATTATATTAATAGGTTCATATCCCAGTCTGTTCTTGTAGTGACGTTGTGGAAAGAATTGGATGTTTAAAAAAAACACCTTATTATTCTCATAAGTAAAAGGCTTGTCAAATTAGTTTTGGTAAGGACATATTTGGTACACAGTATCTAGAGTATGTATTCCCAAGGCACTGATACAGAGAAAAATATAAAACAAAACAAATCTTTCGTTCAATAATCTAAAGGGCTGAATTGTATACAATGGACATTGTAGCTACTGTTTTAGTAAATGATTCTATTTTTGTTAAACAATGTGACTCACTTTGGAAGAGAAAGGTTTTCCATTTTACTGAAAGATAGGTTTAATACAACTGAAGGCAAAAGCAAAGTAGTCAGAATGAGATTTAGATAGCTGAGGTTGAATTCTAATCTTCTTGAAAGAAACAAGCTTTTCATCAAAGTGGATTTACGGTTTGTCTTGCATATACTGTACATCTTGGTAAATCCACATAAGAAATTAAAAAAAAAACACACAGAGTAACATGACGGTTGTGGTTGACAGACATTTCTGTTTTTACTCCAGTAATGGGCTATGGAAGAATACAACCGACTAGAAACTGCAGCACATTTTAATGAACCACTTTGTTGAAAAGAAGAATCTTTTTAATTGGCTTGACCAATCTGGCTTTCTGTCTTCTAGTAAACAGGGTGTACACTGAATAAATAATCTACTCCTCATTATTTTTCAACTGGGTTTTGGATTTTCAGCTACTGTATATACAGTAGGGTAACTTCCTACATCAAAACTGTAAAAATATTGTTATTATTAGAAGTAGTACTGTAGTTTAGCTTGGGATCTGTATAGTTCTTACTGTAGATCACAAGAGTCAGTGGAATCCCCAGCATTGCAAGCAAGCACTTACTCAAGTCACACCTACTTACGTGGGTTAGACCTATTTTCAAAAGGATTATTGTGTGCCACTATGAAAACTACATGTTCCTTTACTTACTCCCTGTAGAATTTAAGGGATTGGGGTGAAAGAAAAGGATACATTCAATTACATTGAGTACCTGTATAAAAGTCTATTAACATATCACTGAGATTTTTTTTCCTTCAGGTTCTTCCTCTTTGTAAAATAAATTGTCAATTCATTACTATTTTGATTTGTGCTGTATATGCATCTTACGCAAAAAGATACATATAGTGAAAATATTATTCGCAAAGGTCCTTTACTTCAGAATATGAGGTCCTACATATCTTGAGTGTTTGAACAAAACCAAAATTGAGATTTTGCTTTGTACTTTTGGAGGAAAAATGTACTCTCAGGCATGCTTGTGATAATGTTCCCACTGAATCAAAATACTGTAGCTTAAAGTTTCAAAGTGAAAAATCATCTCTATTTCAATATTTATTTGAAAACATTTCTTATGAATGCTGATTATTTTTATAAATTATTTAAAATCATTTATGCACGATTAAGATGTATTAAATGATTAAGAAGAAAATCCTGCAAGACAATTTTCTCATGTTTTGCTGTCCTATCTGTGAGACATCATGCTTAAAAAAAGACAAGAAGCAAAAAGGCAGGAGAAATAATATATTCTATAGCGTCTTAACTGTTACCATCCAGCTGAACACTGATGTTTTATTGCAGCAAGACTGACAGGGATATATGTGATTAAAATAACACTTTAAATCCTTTCATATATTTCCTCTTGGACAGAATTTTCAAAAAAAAAATATTTTGCTTGTTTCATACAGTTCCAAAACCAAAAAAGAAATTGATAGTCAGTGGCTGATAAAAGTGTTTTTTGCACTAAGGTATTTTGTCTTGTTCATAGCACTTCCACTATGGCCACTTTGAGTAAATTACTCTTTAAACTCTGTTTCAGACTGAGCAGGAGTAAGGTCCTGTAGTAAGTATCCCTTCTGTATCTGTTGTTGACGTATTGTTCATCATCTCATCTTAATTCCAATGTTTGCAGTGTTTTCAGTGTCAAGGCACATATGCTGCAAACTATATGAAATTCTTTTCTGTAGTATTGTTTTGTAAAAAAAAGAAAAAAAATAGCTGCTGGTCCTGGAGCTCCACAGATTGCTAAAATTGACAGTTAGTAGAATGATACCACAAGCAGAAAGGTGACAAAGCGTGAAGAGATCCATTAGGTGGCACACAGCTTGAAATTAGCGGGAAATACCTTGTTCCGCTGTTTTGTTGTTTCAGATTGGGGGTGGAAAGGGTGACTGAAATGCAAAAGAACAGCATGTCAGTTTTTATTTTGTTCAAGTATGTTAAGCTATTACTTTAGAACGGAAGGTGCACTGAAATTCTTTTTCTGTTCTGAAGTCTGCCTCCAGGTATTAAAAGTCATGCTTTTAGCTATTGTCACTGTGCATGGAGCTCCAGCTGGTACAGTTACTGTCACAGTAGGGCTTTTGCATTTAATGAACCCAAAATGAAAAAAAAAAAATCACATGATCAGAAAACAGGATTCTTTAAATCTTAACAAAAGGGGAGTTGAAGCATGGGTGGCTGACTGGGAAAAGGGATTTTGACCTGCCCCCCTTTATACTGTACATTTCAAAATGCCAAGCCCTTATATAGGAGAAGCTGTAGAAACTCACTTAGTCTCAAGGTGGATTCCCTTGTCCACACTTTACTTTTCATTCCTTGTGATTTCAGTGTTACTCAATCAGATTTTGCAAGTGTGTGGTGATGTTCAAAATACTGTAGGACCCTTCTCGTTAGATTTTAGAGGCTGAAATTTGAGTGTTATGTATTTATTTATAAAACAGCATTCTTTCAGGATGTACAGTAACTACAGACTTGAATAATCTATAAATTGGTCTAATTTATTTATTATAATTTACCCACTGAACAAGCATACAACAGATTCAGAAAGTCAATATCAGATAATAACCCCATGGTCATCATTGATATCTTGACTTTCCTTGCTATTCACTAATCTAAAAATACTGATACCACTTCATTACTGTGCAAATGCAACATGCATTCCTAGGAGATCATGGAGTTGTAGCTGTGATCAGTCATTCACGATCCAGACATGCTCAGTCAGGTTCAGGTTGGTAGGGAGCAGGTTAGAGATGCCCCAGTTTCCTGCTGAAAAGCTCTTCTGAGACAACAAATGTTGTATTGTCATCAATGACAAGTGAATGCCATTTCTGGCACTTAATCAATGGTACAATTTTCAGGTAGTTTTTTAACATTTCTTTTGGCCAACACATTCTGTTCCCTGAAGACAGAACATGAGTGGCCTTAGTGGCAAATCCATGTTTTGCAATTTACCTGGCTTGTACATTTTAGATGCTCCTAGACTTCCACTTCCAGTGTCTTGCTGTCATATACAGAGTGTGCTCAAATCACTCTTTGTAACACTGTTACTGTCTCCAGTCAAATAACAGTTAGATAGTACTCTTCACATTTACAATGTTGTTGAAACACAGGAGGCATATTGCATACTGAATGGCCTGATTACAATCCATAGGCATGTGTAGCACTTATATGCCTAACCAGATGGGACCATATTAAGGTAAATTACACTAATTCTTATTTTGAGGTGTTGAACCCTGAGTCAATAACATTGATCAACTGAGAGCAAGAACACAGAATCAGCTATTGATCCAACCAATCATGGTGTGAGTTGTCAACTTCTTTGTCCATTAGGTAATGAGGCCATTTGTGTGTCATATCATACAACATGCTGCAAATATATAATATCAAAGCTCAAATATCCCTTAAGCTTTGTGATTAGTCATTCACTTAGCTTGATTCACAGCAAACAAAATAAGCTGTAGTTATATCAATTAAGATCTTTAAATTGTAAAATTAGGTCTTAGTCATTCATAACTGACACTTAAAAATGGCTTGAAAACAAATGAAACAGTAGAAAATATTACATTGTAAAAAATACTGTATATAAATAGGTTTCTCTTCCGTTGTAAGTCATACAGTATGTGATTATAATTTAATCAGCCCATTATTTAAAGCATTTCTTCTAGGGACATTTTAGACAACTGTTTTTAGAAAATTCAGCTTTATAACTCAAAAACAGTTTACTGTTATTTTTCTTCTAATAACAATATTAAAATAACAAGATTATCTTGGTAATTATGAGTCCTGTTAGACATTACTCATTAGGCTACTGAGAAAATTGACAGTTTAAAAAAATGAATAATTTGTGTATGGAGCTCTCTTGAATTTCCCAACATGGGCAATGCATGTTACATGATCTTTTACCATCTGTTATACATGTGCATGGAGATCTAACATTAGAAAAACATATTATGTGTAAATATTAATCATGTATTCACTTTAAATTATGTGAAATTCTTATTTATTACCTTAACAAATATATTTCCAAAGCAAAGCTGTACTGTACACGGACATTAATGTATGTATTATACATCATGGAAGTGTAACATTGAGATGGCAAGTGCTCTTTCTCTGACAGGATGTGGGTTTGTAGTGATGACAGTTTTAGTCTTAGTTTATATATTATTCCACATTGCATTGCTCTTTTCTATGGCCCACCAGGGGTCAGTGAATCACAGGTTAGGACCTGATGGTCTACAGAAATTAGGCAGGCTAAACCTGGCAGAGAAACCTTGACCCTACACTAAACTAAATGTGGAGTTAATGGACGTTCTTGTTGCTGTACAAGGTTTTAAGCATGTTAATATTAAAAGCATCTTTTATATCAATATCTGATGTTTCTTCTTACTTTTATCTCATTAGGTCTTGTTGTTTCACTGATAATCTTTCATTATAAATTGCAATTTGACATTATACAGTTGATTGACTGTCTAGATGTATGATGAATATGTGTCTTATTTCCCTGATGCATAGATGAATTTACATTTCTATTAAAATTAGGAACAGGAAATCAAAGAAGAGAGACTATCTATCATTGACATCCCTAACACTGTTAATTCCTAAAATTACGACAGAATATCAACTTGAGGCATATGAATTTAAGCAGTGGTGTTTTGAGAAATGAATATCCTTTGGTTGTGCTAGTATAGAAAATGCTAAGACTTTGGGTTGTTGGAAAGTCTGGTTCTGTTCTCAGAGGTGGGCTATTTTTCTCCTGTGAAGTGATAATATTGGCTTATCCACTTAAATATTCCACTATTCCATTACAGCAAGAGGTTTTAATGCCTAGAATACCATACATTATCCTACACTGGACATTTGTTTAATACAGTATATAAAGTCACTAAAGCCAATGCAGTGAGAGTATAAAAAAATGTAAGCCTTCATTTTTTGTTTATTAATGGCTAAACATTTACCATTTCAATGAATTGGATAAACTGTTAGATAGAAGAACTACTCTATATTCGTATTTACTGTACATTTTTATTGAAAAGTAACATATTGCTTACACTGCTGTTGGATAGCTACAGTATTTGGGGTTTTGCTACTAATATTAATGTCTTCAAAATTGGACTCAGTCTTTATAAATAAGAGTGACATTTATGTCAAATTTAATGTCTATAAGTAAAACACTTAATATAATATTGTAAATGGATTCATAGATAGGTGTGATATCTATCACTATTGCTGTGTAACACATTAAATTAAAATATTTTTTTCAAACAGGCTAATCAAAAACTATATACAGTAAGTGTTTAAAAGCTTGGTGTTAATTAGTGTTAAATAAGAAGTATTCAAGCATAAATATTAAGCTTGAAAGAATGTTAAATTTCAATGAATACAACATTTGAGATAATCTGATTTTGCATTTGTTTGTGGTATTATTTAATGTTTAATTTTCATTGTTTATTTGAGTCAAAGTGGCCATGGATATATTAGTTCAGGTGGGTAACTGTGTCAGCATGCTTGACTGCAAATGAACAAGTAATAGGTTTATTCCAGGCTGAAAAGAGATGAAAGAAAACACAACGTTTCGGCTGTGGAGCCTTCTTCAGCAGCATAAAGGCCTGCTGCACTGGCAGTTCTCCCATAGGAACCCCCTAATCTGAAGCATTGCACATACTTTTACCAAATCCCAACAACAACAATAATAATAATAATAATAATAATAATAATAATAATAATAATAATAATAATAATTATAATAAGTTATTTCTTATCAATGGCCAATTACTATATATCTGTGTGACTAAAATTAACAGTTTCCATATTTAAAAAAGGCTTATTCAAAGGTGACTCAAGAAGGTGTTTAATTGCACCACAAAATATACAATTTAATCATTTGAGCAAAGGAGAAAATGAAGAATTGGAATTGCTGAAGAAGCAGTCAGCAGTGCTAATGAATTTTGGCAAGTCGGGTTGCAGACTGACAGCTCAAACACAGTGAGTTTCTTACAAAGCAAAAAAAAACGTTTTCAATGTAAGACCAGCACAGGGAAGGGAGTCTATTAATACAACAGTTCAAACTATCTGCAGAGGTGAGATATTTAAAAATTTAAAAGGTGTCCCATTTAGTGGAGGCACTGTTGCCAGTTTAATATTACTGCACAAATCATTTCTCAGCAGTTGCTGACTCTGAGGAATAAACATGAGTGGTTCTCACCTGAATTATATTATTCATGTGATTAAAGTGACACAGTTTTGTTTGTTGCAGAGATTTGAAAATGTATCAAGAATCATGGGCAGGATTGGCAAAACAGGCTCTATAAAACATTTTATAAGTTCTCTAAGATTGTTAAGATCTAAGATTGTAAGTACAGTAAGTTCTATAAGATTGTTAAAATCTAACATTGTTAGCTCAGCCCTTTGTAGTGGTAGAGATTGATTTGTATAGGGATGGCATTCTGCAAGCAGCTTTTGTTAAAGATCATTAAGAGATGTATGTAGAAGACCCTCTACATACCGTATTTTTGACAAATTCAAAACTTTCAGACTTTTTATAAGACGTTTATGCTCAGATGAAACTAATTGACACCTTAGATCTTAGGTAAGGTTACAAACACAAAGAAGTGGTTTGTTTTATTGAGATTATTTGATTACATTTCTCTGTGCTTACTGGTTGTACTGGTAATAACAATTGATAATTCTCATTTAAACAAATTTAGGCTATACTTAAATATGTACTGTAGCTTTCATGTATAGGGGAGGTTAGAAGAAATCAGGTCACCTGACAAAACCCCACAAAATAGGAAGAATCAAGTAAACAGCATAACGACAGATATCCCAAGATGGAAATTAATCGAAATACCTGTAGATTTAAAGCAGTAGTGCTAAGCAATGTCAGAGAACCAATAACCCACATGCCTCTACTGTACCTATACCAACTGCTCGAGTTTATTCTTGGCAGAAATCATTTACAAGTTATGAGTTTCGATAATGTATTTTACAAATGGATATATCCATTAATTCCTGATATTTTTTAAACAATATGTTTTATAACAATATTTATTACATATTATTTCTATTAATATGATTACTATCCATGAATTGTACTTAATCAACAAGCGTCCACAAGAGTATTGCAATGGGGACTTACATAAATACTATATGTTTCTTTCAATTCTACAACAGCAAAAGAACCATAAAAGGATTAAGTTAAATACATCTGAGACAATATGGAAAACCTCTAGAAAATGAAAGGAAAATGGCTGATGTAATAAATGGGGATTTTTTCTAAGGTATTCCCTCGGAGCAACATCCCCCCTGCCTCATTCAGGGGGATGTTCAAGTTCTTTATTTAACGGTAGTAACATATACAGTAGTAGGAGACACAGAACTGTGTCAGGTATTATGAGTTCCCAAATTTTAAAAATATCTGCTGGGCCCAGTAACATTCCACCAACTGTACTTAAGGAAACAAGCAAATTTATCCGCATGCCATTCAAGTCATGTCACCCAACAGTCTAAGTCAGTGCTAATGTACGTCCCATCTATAATAAGGGTGAAAAAAACTTAACCAAGTAATTATTGACCAATAATAATTACATAGGATGGACATATTACATGAAAGGTAATTAAATATTTAATCTGACTGAATATGTTATAATATATAATATTGAATGTACTGAATATATCTTATAATTAATAAGACTGAACTATAGGATCATCTCATCACATGAAATAGAATTCTAGGGGGGACACTTGTCAGCTGATTGTCAGCTATCAATAACAAGCAACATCTTTGAACCAGAAAAAAAAACATTAATGAACACACAGAGCACACATATGATATGGTGTATTTATCATAAATGGCTTATGATAAGTTCCTCAGGATATTAATTATCAGCAGGAAGTAGGCATTAATGGAATAGGATTGAGAATTGGCTAACACAAAGAGAACAGATAAGGAAAAAATGTTCAAAATGGGGTGATGTAGTTAGTGGAGTATCACAGGGATCAGTATTACGATCACTGAACATAATTTTTTTTTATCAATGATCAAGATTCTGATTTTGTTAGTACACACTATAGAAGCAGGAAAAAACATTAAAGTGAATACCTCTGGTATATGACATTTAATGTAGATAAGTTCAGAGTATTGCATATTGGTAACAAAAAACAGAGGTTACTTATGAAAAAAAAGACTTTCAAAAGCTTTATCCAATACAGTGTTACAGCGAGGTCAGTGCCTATCCTGGCAAGCAGCAGGAGCCTGGATGGGATGCCCGTCCATCACACAGCACGTACAGACACAAACATGCACAAACTCACAGGAGAGCCAATTTTCCCAAAATCCAGTTAACTTACCTATACAGTATGTGTTTGGACTGGGAGGTAAAGGAGAAAGGAGGAAAAGGTTGTACCTGGAGGAAAACCATATGAACGTAAAAATGTATAAAATGTATAAACAGCACACCAGGTCCAAAATTGAACCCAGGGCCCCAGCACTGCAAGACCACGATGGTGACCACTGTGCCACCATGCTACTCCCTTAATAGGAGCACAGTTAATAGGAAAAGAAAACACAAGTAAAGAGTTTGTTACAGCTTGTTTTCTCACTCAGCTTCTCTCTACTGTTGCTTTCAACACTCAGGCAGCTGCCACTCCAGCTGTCACTTGCATGAGATCTATGAGATCTGAAGCAGTCTTTGTTTTATGCTGAAATTAAAAACTGTACTCCCCAAATACAGGTCAACAAACAAAAGAACACATTTCAAACATTGCAAATCCCGGTGCTATAACTAGATTCAAAATAATTCCATTAACTGTGAGAACTATTCTCTCTTTCCCCTTAAGTGTCTTGGAAATATTTCAAATAGTACCCATTCTATGCAAATACATACTGTAAATGGTTTCGTTTTAAAGTAAAAAACTGTGTTTGTATCATTACTTGCCTTAAAGAAATGTTATAATTTTCTATTTTTTTTGGTAATTTACTTGATTAGTATGTGTGCAACTATGTGCTTACAGTATACTGTACAGTACATACAGATATACTGTATGCAATAAGACAGTAAGGTAGACATCTTCCTGTCATTGACATGATGAATCTTTTGGCTCCTGTATTAAGGTTAAAATAAGACTTAAAGAAATGTTATAATTTTCTTTTTTTTGGTAATTTACTTGATTAGTATGTGTGCAACTATGTGCTTACAGTATACTGTACAGTACATACAGATATACTGTATGCAATAAGACAGTAAGGTAGACATCTTCCTGTCATTGACATGATGAATCTTTTGGCTCCTGTATTAAGGTTAAAATAAGACTGTTTACATGGAAGATGACAGGCTGATATCTTGAAATATGCATAATGTATTAAAAGAATGAATAATAACTTAATTGCAGTCTGGAGTCCAACTGTATGTAATTGTATAACACATTTATGGGTTCAGTAAAATCAATTGAAAGAGACAGCATAGACAAAATATATATTCAAAAACAATATTTAATTACACTTAATGAATTTCTGAATAACTTTGATTCAGAATCATGACATCACAATGTACAGTATACTGTATGTCTGCAATTCAATGTACTGTATTTGCACATGTGCATGTATATTATTGTTGGCTTTTAACAATTCCTTATTAAGTTGGATCCTGTTATGGAGTATTATTGTGAAAGGAATTCAGTGTATAATCTTTTAAATGCTGGTTTTGATTTTTGACATGCTATTAAATTAAAAAGTGAAGTGTCACCTCTAACTTGGCTGAACATCAGTTTTATCGAAGGAAATGCCACTGATGAAGGGCAAATGTCAAAGTTGTGGTAGTGAAGTTATGAATACATTATTTCACAGATAAAAATCCTTTAACTTACTTTCACTAAACCTCTTGACAACATAATCAATCAATGACAAGAGCCGTACGACACAGAGAAAGGACAATGGAGTTTTCATAATGCCTGTTAAAAAAACTGTAAAAAACAGCTTTGAAAACTACAAATATTTATATTTATAACCATCAGACACAAGTGAAATTAATTAATTTATAACAGCCTTACAGATTCTCACACCTGAATAAAGTATCACAACCAAAAACATGTTTTTGCCCAACTATTCCATGTGGAATTAAGTGCGGAATTAGACCATTTTCCGCAGCACAATGTCTTTCCATACAAACTACAGTAAATATTAAATTCTGTCTGACCTTTAATTGTAAAAAACTTGCATTCTTTTTCATAAGTGCTTCAGCTTTAGGTTCAGCTCACTGTCTTCCTATCCCATGGTTTATTTTTTATCTCTTGGATTTTCTACCTTGGCAGCAATAAAAAAGATATAAAGACAATAGAAATACTGTTGAAGTTTGACTGATAAAACAATGTTCCAGGACAAAAACTGTGAACTGTGCTGCATAGTCAATTTGATAACAAAATAATAATTTTAGATGTACAGTACTCTGCTGTTTATTTATGTTATTGAACTTGTCAGATGGTGTGATGTGATCAATAAAATATGCCATTTTATCAAGCAAGCTTTTAAAAAGGAAGTGCTGACACAGTGCAGAACATTCACATGGTTATTACTGGATATTTCAGACAGGATATGCCACAGAGATATATTTTAGGAGATTTTCTGTACCTTGGGAACAGGCAATTTATTCTCAGTATGTTTGTGAGACATTGCTATGGAGTTCTATCAATGTGTCAAAGTGAACAGGTTGAATTGCAATAATACAATTGTACAATTGTAACATGCAGTGGAACCTTCTGTCTTTTGTAAAACTAATTCTATTCTAAATTTCGAAAAATAGACAGGACTAACATTTTCTTATACTGTATTTATTGAAAAAATATTCACTAATATAGAAAATACTGTATTATATTGACATACTGTATATGAGCAATAAAGTGATTCAGGTGCCTCTTACCTTATGTATAGAATTATTTGCACACTGAAACAAGATTATTTGAAAGCTAATTTTGTCGAGTACAGTACATGCAACCCCACTGCCACTTCCAAATACAGTGATTATTTTAAGTGTAAATTTAAGTGTAATTTAGCAGTTAATTAGCAAAATATTTATAGGTGTACATGAAGTATTTTTCAAATACCTGTATGTAAGAATATGACTCTCAGTATTGTGAGATTTTTCACAAAATCTCTTATGTTTGAATAAATTCATGAAAGCTCTAGTAAAATATTTAAGAATTTGACTGATATCACTGTAAAATATTTCATCAGTAGTAAAACTGTCAACATTTTCAATAATTCTTATACTGTATTAGTAGTAGTGAATGTGGCCTAAAATGATATGGAGAATATATCCTTCAAGATAAACATATCGTGCCCTGGATATGTGTTCTTCAAAATTCTCAGGTTAACATTCTTGTCCGGTTAAACTAAACTGCAGATTGGGCAGCAGCTGTTTCATTAAATATCACACTGCTTGTTTCTACAATTTCTTATTTACAAATGTGCCAGATTTGGAGGCATGTTCTTGAAGTGCCATTGGATAAATACATTCTAATCCATTGCTTCCCAGGTAGTAAAATCCTATGTTAATCCTCTCTTGGATCTAGAGAAAAACATTGTAGAAAGGAACATTACTCTTGCTATGACATACAGTAACTGCAATTTCACGTTCCTAATCTTGGCATTGTAATAAAGATTGCATTCAGGTAGCAGTTTTTGGAGCAATGTTGGAATCTAGCCAAATACAGTAGGATGTCACCCACAGTAACTTCAGGGAGATTGTTTAACTGTATGTAGACTTTGGTAGTACAAAATTCATGTTTTGTGATTGGCCACTGTTATATTCAAGGAGGGAGATGAAAACAGATAATGTTATGCAGTCCATAGATCAGTAAGTCTCAAGTCCTTCTGCAGTGTCTCTTGAGATTTCTCTCTTGAATTACTGTAGGTTGAGGGTATGTACTGTACATGATATTTACTGTACTGTTACAAAATAATTACAAAGCAGCTGTGTTACATTTCACAATGAGTCTCAAAGTGGTAGTAACCTATTAAAAGAAACACTTCTAAAATGTCAGCATTGTGATACTGTGTGTTCCAGGACTCTTGAAATAGCAAAAAAAAAAACAGATTATACACCATTTACAACTAAAAAACTTTAAAAAGCCAACATTTTAGGAAAAAATAGCGTTTAAAATTGTTCATATGGCAATTTTATCCATATTATAACTGTGACTTTACTGTTGTTTAGTTTAAATATATACAGTAACTGTGGTTTATATTAGCATTTGAAAATTTAATCAAAAACTCGAATTAAATTAGTAAGACAATAGTAAAATAAATGTATTAGAAATGCACCATTTTCTTCTGGATTGCCAAGAAGGATTTGGCAACATCATCTCATTTTCTGAATTGCTGCAGATAGTTTAAGATTGTCACCTACTATTTTTCTTTGTTTAGCAATTTGCAAACAGAGTCAACAATGTGTCCACGTCATTGTATGGATCACAGATAGTTTCAAGTTTTGTTTTGTACATCTGGGAACAGACAATCACACTGCAAAACTACTGTTACCTTTTATTGACCAGACTCCCAGTTTTTTACCCTGTTGTAGGAAGGCTGGATCAACCACTCTTTGGTCAAAGCTGACTTATTTTATTTTAATTGCAGGGTAAAATCAGAACAATGTGACATATTCTTTGCACTCATTAAAATTCTGAATATTCAATTTTCTTCCTCTGTGGATTTTATATCAGTAACATTTTGAAGGTGAAGGGCAAAACAGACATTTGAAGATAATGCCTCAGGGGTGTTCTCATTGCTTTCTCAAATAAGTTAATTTTTTAGGCATAGCAATATGCAGTATTTAGCAGTACACCAGGGAGTTTGCCACCTAAATGACTAACCACGAGGAATATGATTTGCTGTATCACAACATCTGTGACATAGTCACAAGATATGACCCCAAGTATTGAAACAACTGTTAAATAAGTAGGTGCAAAGAAAATAAAATACATTTAAATGGCCTTATATTGAACACTTTAAAATAAAAATGCAATGAGTAGTGTGCTATATCATCTAGGTGTTTTCTTAAGGACTCAAAAAGCTATTTATAAGTATACAGTATATCACATTCACACAACACGTACAGTATGCAGAGACAATGCAAAAATATTACTTTTCATAAGGACATAAAAAAGCTTATGGATAGAGGCAGGCCCATCATTCTTGATTAGCTGCAAGTAGATTATTGATCCAAAATTAATATTTGGTTGATTTTTCAGAGCTTCTCCAATGATGTTGAAAATTAGTTCCCTCCATACAATCTCTATTAAAATTGTGTCTTTGTATTAAAATTGAACATGTAAAATTGAAACCACATTTGCACTTGATATTGAATTACAATTTTGAAGATTTGTTTTGAAATCTTTAGATCTACAGTATTTGTTTAGATATCTAAATTCTGTTTATTTAAAATATTGTAGACCAATGGCTCACTAAATTGTAGTCCTTTACCAGTGTTTGCTGGGTAAGTTTCAGGCCGACCATGATCATAAATAAGATTAAGTGACTGAAAGTAAGAGATAGATACAGTACATGCATGGTACAGTATATATCAATATAGATGTATGCATTTATGTTCACTGAGAGATATTAAAAACACAGCTTGACAATACAAATGAGTATTAGATCAAATGTGGTGTTTTAATACCTTCTAGTATGTAACAGAACTGAAAAGTTTGTTGTTGATATGTAGAATTTTAAATGCACATAATATAGTACAGTGGTTACATTTTTTCTTTAACACCTCAAGAAAGATTTTGTTTCAATAATATGCTGACGCAAATTATTAAATCATTAAGGAGGTTGCCCATTAACCAAACTGGTTAATGGGCAACCTATGAAAATCACATCCTACCAATGAAAATCACAAAGTATCTAATTTTGTAATGTTGTTGTACCTCATAAAATACATAATACATATGCACACTTTTTATTTTTAGTTGTGTTTGCTTCTTTCTTCCAATATTGAAATTATGGCAGCAATTTTTTTTCTAGTGATCCCTGAGGATTAACTGGGTTCTGGAGAGAGTTGAGTTCAAAGAGAACATAGCACAGAAAAACAACTTCAAATTCAGAAAGATGATTCTGGTACAGTATTACAATTTGCAATTCACAAAGTATGGATTTGATGGTACGCACAAACTGAAATTCTGAAGAAAGACATGTACAGTATTAGAGGTTCTAAAAGGTAATGTTGTGGTCAATCATCTGTTGGGCAAACAGACTCATTGAAAATGTCCAGGCATTATGTGTATTGAGAACAATGCGGGGTTATTTTTCATGTTCTAAATTATTTTATTTGGTATCCACATTTTACATTCACATTAGGACATGCAGAATACATTGACCCAAGGCTGTTCTTTTGAGGATTAAAGGCATCTTCTTTTTTAGAATGCACCATAGTGTATTGCAGGGAAGTGAATTGCAGTTTAAAAATAACTTATAGCAAAAGAAAGGAATTTATGTTGTACACAAAGTGTAGCTGAAACTCTTAATGCCTACAGAGGCCACATAACTGCAGTTAAATCTCTGTCTTTGCACCATGGATGCCACAAAATGAATGGGAGCCTATCTCCCTATTCTAAAAAAGCAGGAAAGATGTCTCTAATTGAGGAACTGTATCTTTTACCCAGGAAAATGAAGTTCCCTAAAAACAAAGAATAGCAAGCTCTCTCTTTAGCAAGGATAAAAAATGTAGCTCCAGTCAGGTTTTGTTTGGATGATCATGAAGTAGGGTCTCTTGCTTGGAGCAAGCTTCAAGTTCCAACTCTTCACTTCTTTCTATTCTTGTCCACGTCTCCTTCTTCTTTCCTCCTTCCTTGTAGTCTCTCTGTGCTCTTAATGTGATCTTATATTGCTGTACTGCTCTTTGACAATCATTAACCCACAACTTACCTAGGTATACCAAGATAAACTTGTCAATCGTTTCTGATCTCAACAAACATCCTCTCTGCTTTGAGAATAGAAGTGTTTACTCTGCCAAGTGTCACAGACATTATCTAAAATCTGAGACACACTTCTCAGTCACCAAACACTGTCACAATATATACAGTATATCTCCTCAGTTACCTGTTGAACATAAAAATCTGCACATTGAAATCAGATCACCTGTAGCAACTGACTCAAAGTTTGCTCTGCTCAAGTCTCCTTTGCTCAAAGAAGAAAACAGTCTTAATGTCTGGCTAAAAGTCTACTGTACCAGATTTTACTCTCTACACCATATTTTTGAGACAATCTAGACATTGCATACAGTATATGAAAATGGAAGATATAGACATGATTGATTAAAATTAACCTCGAGTCCTAAAATACTGTAGATACTTATGAGCAAATGAAAAAGAAACAATAACCATAATATAAATAGCCTTGATGTTTTATTACAACACTAACATTAGTGTATCCAATCTAACTTTATAAGCAAAACTGTTTAAATCATCTAAAATTGAAGTCCAGTCTTTTCATCTACTTTCATCTTCTTAATTCTGACTTAAGAGAGTTAGTTGGTTTATATTACTTTCTTTGTGTTCTCTAATGGGATTTTATACTTTTTAATACACGTTATTGTATTTTACTTTCTCCACATACGGAAGTTGTTAATTGAAGTTTGAGTGGGATAAAACCAACAAGTTAATCTCACACAGCATCCTAATCACAACTACTGTATCATTCACATTTGTCTCATGCCTCCCTTCCCTCCCAGCTCCACCTTGCAGCCTGGTTAATGCTTAATGGCAGTCTGGGGTTTCCCTGTGACTAGAATGTTAGGCCTCTGAAACACCTTGTTTGTAAGTATTGTGCATAGAGTAACTAGTGTGTTAAATGTTTTGTTGTGAATAGCTTAGTTTGTCTTGTCATTTTTAATAAACATTTGTTTAACCAAGTGTGCCTAAATTATTACTCTTTTACCCAATGCTGTGCCAGTGTATAAAGAATTCACATGCATCCAACCGTTCGGGTATATGCTGGAGAAATCACTTACAATTTGGGGGTTATGAATAATTATTTTATTAATTGACTAAACCACTCAGTCAATTCCTGATTTCCTCCATTTTCCTAATCCCCCATTTGTAACAATATATATATATACAGTATTCTTAATTATTTTACATATCTGGCATTACAGAAAGTCTTAGTCAACCACAAATGTGGCTCTTAGTTGTGCTGTTAAATTTCCAAATTATATTAACTTATTAGTCCCCATCATCCAATTTCACACTTGCAAAAAATTGACACATTTAAAAAGAAACAGCTACTGTAGTATAGCCTGAGTGTGATGTTTAACAGTTCATATCTTGTATAAAAAAATGTATCCCTCCATGAGAGGTCACAGACTTGTAGACCATTCACTGAATACTCTTCCTTCTTTTTTTCCATAACAGGAAAAATACAGTATCCCAGTTTTTATATTTTTTTCCCTTTCATCACACACCAGAAGTTTGCTGTATATAAAAATATGGCACCATTGATTACATGAAAATTTTAAAACTGTCCCACTGAATGTTCATCTCTGTAATCTCTGCTAAAATAATGTTGCTTCTGGGCATTTTATTATACAGCCATGCTTGCCTGCTGCAGTGTATTATTTCATCATTATGACCAATGATTTCTGAAGTGCCTCTGTTGTAATAGCATTTATAAGGTGGAAAGTAAATAAATGGATAGGACAGAGATTTAACCTATATACAGCATGGCTTTCCAGACAAGAATTGTTAACATGTAGCTCATAAATGCTAAGGCCCCAAAGACCTGGCTCTTTAATTTTCCTTTTTTGTTACATTACCAAAACCTCCCACCCCACCAAATCTCATCCACTGGGTCACAGACATACAGTACAGTACACAGAAATGGAAAAAGCTTTAGGGAATTTTGTCTTAAATGTAATTGAATAAAATAAAATGTCCCCAAGATCTGCATTTCACTTTTATTGTATGGTTGTGTAATTACTTCTAATTAAAATCATTCACTTCCCTAGAAACATGCTAATAGGTGCATGTCAAGATTGTTTGTTCCTTAAGATATGAGTTAATCTTGAGAAAATGAAAGACTTTTTGCACATTCACAATTCAATCTGAATGTGAATAGCTGAATTTGTTTATAATCACCTTTTAACCTTCTTTAATTATTATTAGTTACATGGAGAGTCATGTAACCAAGGTAGTATGTAATAATAGGAAAACATTAATAATATACATGTGTAAAAAGTAATCTGAATTTTTATAATTGTGGGATTTTAATTTTATCATCTTAATGTTATTTTCACTCCTACTGTACTTTACTGAGGGCATTTTGTTGTTGATTATTTTCTGTGGCGTATTTTTCTCTTCTTTGTAGCATAATAGAAAACAATCTTCTAGTAAATTTACAAAAGAATGTCCTCCAACAAAGGATTTCTGAAATTCAACTGCCTTTTCATG
Source organism: Lepisosteus platostomus (assembly GCF_059453375.1). Lineage (NCBI taxonomy): Eukaryota > Metazoa > Chordata > Actinopteri > Semionotiformes > Lepisosteidae > Lepisosteus > Lepisosteus platostomus. The sequence goes on from NC_142611.1 coordinate 17,609,683, forward strand.
TATTAGTTTCAAGCTATATATAGATATTAAACATTTGTTTAGCAAATACCACTCATCCATCCAATTTCTAACCACTTTATCCAATACAGGGTTGCAGGGGAGCTGGAGTCTATCCTGACAAGCAATGGGTGATAGAATAGACCCTGGATGGGAAGTCAGTCCAGCACAGGGCATGTACAGACAGACACTCACATCAGGGCCACTTTTTGCCAATGAGCCATTCATATAAATTTGACTAATTTGGGTTAAATTGAAATTATATAAGTAGACGGTATAGTTTGATTCTTCTGAAACAGTCAAAATAGCTATTCTGATAAGTATTTAAGGAAATATAGTTGAGCACATTGTTTCACTTCCATTTTGATAAAGAATGACATTACAAAGAAAATTAACTTGAATGTTAAATGCCAAAGCCTCTAGAGATACTCTCACATCATATGAAACAAACTGTGATTAATTAACACTATGGAGTCATTTTCTGACAGATGTTAACTAATAGGTCTTCATTATATTTATTCATGGTGTTCTCTCACACTGTAAACTGTTAGGCCCCAAACATCTCAACCTGGTTAAGAGTGGTGCAGTATATTCTAAATTAGAATCTGTGAACCTGTCCCTGTACCGTCTCTCATTAGCCAACTGACTAAAACTAGATTTAATCTAAATCAATTATCCATCCACCATCCATTATCAGACATAATTCCTGGTAGTGGTTTAGGCAACCAGTAGTCATTTCAGTAGCACAGGGCACAAGTTGAGGCTGAACCCTGTAAGAGATGCCTGTGCTTTGTATGGCAAACTGTACACTCTCACGTTCAAGTCTACAGGATTATTTTAAAAGCACCAGTTAACCTATTCAGCATGCTTTTGCAAGGGAAGAAGAAACCAGTTGACAAAAACCATGTGGACATGGGGGGAACATAAAATGATGGCAGTTTAAATATAAAGCTTCTGGTCTTTTGCAGTACAAGTACAGTAAAGCTATTTAAGTACCCACAAAAAATAAAACAGTAGGCCTCTCTTGTTAACATTTATCATACAGTTTCCATATACTTTTGCCACACATACTGTATACCCTACTGTCATAATGATGAAAATGTTTTTTTATGTCTGTGTTCTTCATTCACATTGCTTACACTTTAATTCCCTTTCGATAAATTATATTATACCTTATTAGTCTTTACATTTATAACATCATGATTTTTCTCAGCAGATGTTTTTAAGATGAACAGCAATGGCGATATGAAACTCGAGAACATGCAAGCAGTTCTTGTTTCCCTTAATATGAAATATGGCACAGAAAATCTTCACAAATTTTCTGTTATTACTATCTAATCCTGCTGACTGTTACAAAACTACTATGGCCTATTTTTTCTCTGAACCCTTTCCCTTGGTGATTGGACAAAAGCGTTAAACTTAATGTTAATAAAGTGCAGCACTAGTACCGAAAATAGATGTTTTTTCAGAAACTCTTGCAAAGCAAAGCAAGTTAGCATTTGAAAATGTCAACTCATTCATTCTAAACTTAATATGCATGAAAAAATTTAACTGGAAAACAGGACAGGTTTACTGGTAGTACAAATGGTTTTTGCTTTGGGTTCCTTAAGTTAATGGCTTAAAAAGTGAAGCTGTTGGCTTATTATTTATGGAAGGATTTAAAAAAACACCATGTTTTTATGATTGTATAGGAGAGCATTTCAATATCATAGCAGTTCAGTGATGGACTTGAATGGGGAATGGCAAATTCATCTTTATGCAGAATTGCTTTGGATAACAGCTGGATGTGCCATAGATTTTACCTGCAGGAAATCTAGTTGCTATCAAGTGACAATAACACAATAATAACACAGTAATGTAAACCAAACTTCATATGAACATGAATTTCTGTAAAAAGCAAAAATATAAATATAATAATGAACAAACTGCAATATCTGTTCAAAAGAACATGCATTTTAAGTATGTGTTGAGCTGGTTGAGAGTCAAACCTTTTACATTGTACTCACCTGCAAATAACAAATTACCAATTTAGGACTTTTAATGAGTTTTAATGTTCCCATGTATTTACTTTTTACCCAATGGAAACAGGCCATCAAATAATGGGTTTTTAATTTTGTAACTTTCAAATGGGTTGAAGAACAGATTGAAGATACAGTACATCTTCATCTCTTGAAATGTAAATATTTTGTACAGTATATTAGAATATGCTAATTTTATTATTATCTCCAAAGACAGTTTTACTGTTTTAATTTTCATGAGTAAAAAGTGATATTGCAAAGGGATAAACAATTTCCTAAATCGGTTTCCATTACACCTTAGGGCCTAGAGGTGTTTCCCAATGGGAACAATGCAAATTTATGATGGAAGGGGATTGACTGTTCATTCCAAAATGCTGTTCACCTTAGAATTCCTTGCTTGTAGAACACATTTAGTTTAATTTGGTTTATCCCAATAATGTTGTTACTAATGTTCAATATTTTTCCCACATTACAATTTTCAGTACTTATGTTACCAAACCAACAGATAAAACAGTACATTAAGACACTTCCAATAAAATATTTATAAAGTCTCTAGGACTGATGACAGTTTTTCAGTTTTTTTTCCCCAATTTGCACCCCTTGATTTAGCTGAGAGAACATCAGAAACTCATCTAAAAATATTTTCCCTTAAATTATTTCTAAGAGCTCATTTCACAGATTGGTTGACAATTTCAAACAGATGTGTATTAGCTGTTAAACCTACAGTAATCTGCACAGCAGCTGTCTTTTCAATCACTGTCAATTTTATATGAGTTTTTTATTTGATATAAATGGTCAAAATGTGCCTATTCAGTTTTTTAAACATTTTTGTTAATCTTTTTTTTTTTTAAAAAAAGTTTAATTTATCTCATCAACAGACAACGGCTAATCAAAAGGAAACAGGAACAGGCATCATTTTCTGATGGTGTCATCGAAGGCATGCAATCTGACGGTGGTGGAAGAAAAATTGCTTCTGAAAGCCTTTAAAAGCTTACATCATTTGTCTTTGCCGGCGAGTAAAAAGGCACTGCTAAACATCCTTTGTACAGGAAGCCTTGTGATTGATAGCATAATGCTGATGGTAAAATGAGGGGCTTTTAAAATCCCATCTAACTGCACAGAAGCACAGAAAATGCATCAGGGTGGTTTGCGCTTTAAAATAATGCTGTTGTTACTTAGACTGTCACTGGGGACAGTCCTGGGGACACATCAATTATATCTGCTAATGATAAAGAGCTTTTAGTGCGGGATGGAGGACTAGGATCATTTGGTCTGACCCCCATGAAGAGCACAATACCTGGAGAAGACGGTATTTCTTTACAGAAAAACAAACTGCCAAAAAATACTCCAAATCTTCAGAATTCTAAGGATATATTTGCACTTTATGTACTGTAGCTTTATGACTGAATGCAGAAAAAAAAACATTTACTACCCCATGTTATTTGATAAAGTTTCATTGTCAAATTGTTCATATTATGTTTCTGTTCTTGTCTTTTTTCTCTGATTTTAATTAGAAGGCCCCGTGGAAAGAAGCGTGATCACAGCTGCCCACATAATTGCTTTGATTCATTTGAGTTGAGAGTGTGAGTTGATCTGGACTTGATGGTACTTTAAAAACAGCACAGCCCGCTCTCTTACAGACTGAAGAGAAAAACTATAACAAAAAAGCAAATGCTCTTTCAAATGATTGCTCTTCTCATATTTCTAGTGTACCATTAAGTATAGACATTGATTTTTTTTTTACTCTTGTCTAGGCTTTCTTTTGTTCTGTAGGCTATTGAAATCGCTAGCAAAGTACAGTAAATATAGGCTGGAATACCATTGTTGTTAACCATTCCTGTTATTAACAACAGGAAATGCAATAATAGTAAAATAGGAATACCTTGACTTATTGAACTTACATTCACAAGAAAATTACATTTATATCTGATGTTAGTGAAAAAACTGTTCAGTCTTAGAACAAGCCCATTTAAACATTAGCATTAATAACAACAGCTTGGTCTGTGATTTTACTGAGATATTGTTTGGCTATTTCTTGTAAAGAGGGAAAGATCCATCCATCCATTTTCACTCCCCTTTTCCTGGTGAGGGTCGCGGTTGCAGCAGGCCGAGTAGATCAGCTCAGACTTCCCTGCCCCCAGCAACAGATTCCAGCTCCTCCTGGGTGATCCCCAGGCGCTCCCAAGCCAGCCGAGAGATATAATCCCTCCCGTGTGTCCTGGGTCTGCCACGGGGTCTCTGCCCAGTGGGACGTGCCCAGAACAGATCCTGTGGATGCCCAAATCACCTCAGCTGACTCCTCTCGTTCTGGAGGAGCAGCAACTCTACTCTGAGGCTCTCCCGGATTGCCAAACTCCTCACCCTGTCACGGAGAGTCAGCCCAGCGGCCTTGTGGAAAAACCTCATTTCTGACGCTTGTGTCCGTGATCTCATTCTTCCAGTCATTACCCACAGCTCATGACCATAGATGAGGACAGGGACATCGACCAGTAAACCGAGAGCTTTGTCTTCAAACTCAGCTCCCGCTTCACCACCACAGACCAGTACAGTGCCTGCAGAACAGTTGATGTTGCCCCGATCTGCTTGTTGATCTCATGCTCCCCTCTTCCATCACATTAACTCCGGGGGTGTGAATATTTATGCATTCAATTATTTTCTGTTTTTTTTATTTTTCATGAATTTAGTAAAATGTCTCGATTTTCTTTTTCAATTTGACATTATAGAGTACTTTGTGTGGATGAGTGGCAAATGTCTTAGTTAAATACATCATGGTTTCATGTTGTAACACAAAATGTGAAAAAGTCCAAGGGGGGTGAATACTTTTGCAAGGCACTGTATTTTAGTTTGACATTTGATAGTTAACGGATACTGTATTTTTTTTTAACATTCCCCAAGTTCAGAACAAAAGATAAAATTTAGACTATGAGCATAAAGATCCAAACTATGATATTGAAACACATACGGCCTCCATTTGTTGTGAGAGCCGGCTTACCAGAGCAGTGATGTCACCGCTCTTCCCTGTGAATAGCAGTTTATTTAGATACCCCTTCCCCAAGAAAGAAAAGCTGCAATATTTTTTAACAGAAAAACAGATGGAAAGGTTGTGCTAACTTGTCTATGACTTCAACATTTTTGAACACTTTACTATAATATTAGCAAAATAGACAATTGAAAGGTAGCAGTGGCCTGTTAGGTTGTATGTACTTTTTCTGTGTTATTGTGTTATTTGTATATTTTGCTATATAGAAAAACAGCAGCTACAGTTAGAACCTCGTCACTGCTCTGTCTCTGTACACACACACACCCTGGACCAAATCCTGCATTTTTCTGTATAAGTAAATATTCTATTTACCTCTGCGACAGGCCACAACCTAAATAAGGCTCACAGGGCTCCTGTTTTGCTGAGCACACTAGATTTACTTTTCTTCTGAACCTGATTTAGACTCCTCTGGCCTGTGCAGGAAACAAAGTCATGAGGGGTTAAGCAATGCTAATTACTGTCTGCACTGCATGACATAGCCAAGTTTTTATTAGCATCTGATAAATCATATCCAACTGCTGCTTGACAATTATTCTGGGCCAACCAAGATGCCATCAACATTAATTCTCAAATGATTCAACTCAAGGAATGTTGGCCATAGTACTGGTTTTGTTTTGCACCCATCATCCAAATGTTGCCTCAAGACATCCACTACGTCTAGGCTAGCCATAGTCCGTGAACAATAATCCAATCACCGCTCAAACACAAAGTCCACTAGGGTGTGCTGCTGCCTCCCAAGAACTACCACCAGGGACTGCCAGAGCCTGTTCCCCTGTTGTGTGGAGTCAAGTGTCTAGTTGAGCTACTGTACTAATTCCCTAGGTGTTTTCTGAATCTTGAATAAATGATTAAGCACCATGAATACTGGATCTTAAAATATATTTAATGGATATCATAAAACTCCTCTGGAACTCAGAACCGGACAAAGATTCACCTCAGCAAATGGAGGAGGATTTTGCTTCTGGAGCATAAAATCCTCAGGTGACTGTATTATTAAAGTAATCCAAAGCAACCAGGACAAAGTAATTGCTCAACCAAAGACTTCCACCCCTTCGTGCTTCATCGATTCGCCCAGCATATACTGTTGTGGGTGATGTGGGATGTACATGGCTGCCATAATGCTATCACAGATTTGTAAGAAGAGTCTCATTCTCCACAATAAAAGTGGGGGAGGTGCAGTATTTTAGCCATACCAAAGTGTCCTGTCTCCCAAGAGCTGTCTCCCTCTAGGCTTGGTATATATAAAGAACAATAATAATAACAATAACAACAACAACAATAATAATAATGTAAAAAATGAGGGGGAACGAAAAATTGAATAAAGGGAGATTAAGAATGGAAATAAGAAAATCATATCCTGACATAATTCGAAAATTAGCTGCTATTGCACACCACCTACTGTAATGTATGGGGAAAAAAAAACATCAGTAATATTTATAGTCACATGATATAGGTAACAACCCATGCAGCAAATTATGTAAAACAAATATTTATTTACAAAAATATTGTTGTCAATGTTTGTGACTGTCCTGTACAATTTAAGCACTAGGGCCTTGTTATGATCAGAAACAGAAAATTAGAAACCTGTAAGTGAGACACAAATATCATTTAGGGAAAAGAAGCAACCTTTATTATTGTTTAAGAAAAGATCCTACTCAGCACTGAATTAATTCCTAAAACAGATGCTAAATTAATGAGCACCTTTTATTCATGGATTTATTTCAGCCTGATGGATACTAAAGATAGAAAATAATAAATGTCACAAATGTAAGGCAGCAGAACCTTAAACAGTATAAAGACATAGTGTCCAAATTAACTTCTAAAGGTGCTCTCTCATACTGATGTTCCTTAAATGCGCACAATAACAGAACTCAGAAGAAGTACCTGATATACAATATTCAGGGAATTTCTGCAGTATTCAGCTAGAAAACCCATTTTAATTTATGTCTATTATTTATAAATGTAACTAAATGTTTTTGTAATATTTCATTATTTTTGTTGGAACAGTTTAAATGTGAATGGTCTGAGGAATTTGAAAAGTTGTACAACTCTCTTGTACACATATTTGATTTTTAATCATCAGCAATATAAGTAGTTCATATTGATTTTATTCTGAAGGTTGACTGTTTTCTTATCATATATTGTAAGGATACAGTTTATAACTACCTAGTGTTCATCATGTGTGTCTTTTTTGGCTTTTCTAGCCACTCTATATCTAAGGTTTGTATCCTGATGAAATCTGAAAACCACATTCTCTACATACTGTATAATATATTACCTTAAATTAGGGAATACATTTTTCAATACAACTGAAAATTGCAAAATCAATATATACTGTATTTGAGAGATTTTCAAGCGGAACCATTTTGATTACACAAACAGACCATTACACTTATTTCATGACCTATCAGTCTTTAATTTTGCAACTGACCTCATTTAGATTTACCTTAGCAAATATGGCAATATTATGCAACCTCTGCAACTGAGAATCTTCTAATGTAACTTTGCATAGATTTTATGATTAACAATTACCCAAGCTACTTTAAAATTGTCTTTCAAAGTAAAACTACTTAAACTAGTATGCATTGCATTTGGTACTGTACTGTATATGTAAAGCTAGCATTAAAGGTAGTCTCATAAATGTTAACCCATGCCTTATCAGTAGATGTAAGATGTATCCTTTTTATGCTACACTTCATTTTTTAAATGATAATTTAAACATTTTGTTGACTTTATGTGCCCAAGTCTCCCCTATTACAATGGCTTCTGTGACAGTAATATTCATACTGAGGTCTGGGTGCTGTTCTGAAATAAACTTACTGTATTCCGTATCCCGATGCTTGCTTGGTTGGTGTGCAAAACTGAATTTGGGAACATCTGGACAGAATCACTTAAGTCCTGCCATATGTTCCTAATTTCTTGAATACTAAATTAATCAACTGACAGCTTTAATTCCTACTGTAACTCAAAATCATAAAATTATTTAATACTTATTGTGAATTACTGCTTAAATGTGGGAAGAGCTAATATATCTTTACATTTATTATAGACAGCAAGGTTTATTATTACACTTAGAAGTAAATGTAAAGAAAGATCTTACAGAGGCCTTGAACAGAAACCAACTTTAGATCTTCAGAGTCAGTTTGTTAAGAGTGTAGCTGTCACGTAGCGTCTTTCAGGACCCTATGCAGACAGCCCAATCCGGAAAGGAGTGAACAGACGTGGTGAAGAGATGAAGAACAGGGCTGGTAGACGTACAGGGGTGTGACAAAGGTGCTCAAGAGGGGCGTGGTCCAGGCAAACAGTCCAAAGGGTGTTCGTAGGGAAATACGTAGGGAGGCAAAAGTCCAGAGCCAGTTGGTCCATCCATGACAAAGACAAATGAAGTTAAAAGCTGGACCGGGATCTGGCGAAGGGTCGGGGAATAAAAAAGGGGAAACAGGGCCAGTCGCTTCTAGCCCAGGACACAGATGGTTAGGATGCCGGGGAAAAGGCTTGCCTTCGGACAACCCGGAAAATAGGCAAGCCTTGTGGCGTCCATCTTCCTGAAAAGTGGGAGCATCTGGCTTTTAAAGGAGAGACTGGAACAGGAGGCAGGTGCAAGAGATCAGGTAAAATGTGAAAGAGCCGGAGCGCCCTTAAGGGGGAGGGATTAGAATCATGACAGTAGCTGAGATGGGACTCTCAGCACAAACCAGGACATCATAAATTGGATCCATCTTTAACTTTAATGACAAACCAATGATTAACCTTCTGGGTGGGGAAGAAGACTATACTCATGAAGACATCAAAGCCAATCACCTGCCATGATTACTGGACTTATAAGATGCAGATGCTGTACAACAATGGAAATTTGCTCTCTTTCACGTATACCCTAACAGTCTGACAAGTTAACCAACCATGTGCTGGCTACCACTGTGAACTGCGAACTTCAAGGAAGGAAATGTAAGTTCAGGAAAATCCCATTTGAAAGAGAATCCAGACATAAAACAGGATTTTGCTCCATGGGAAGTTTGACAATGAGCTCTCCTTTTCTAATTTTGGCTGATCAATAAAAAATACAGTTGTACTTTATCAAAACCCTGAATATCAACTCATATTCAGAATAGCAGCCACTTCCACTGGGTAGGTGGAATTTCTAAACTTCTCGCTACCTACAGTATATCTCACTCACAGATAGAGCTGAGTCAGACCTTGTACACAAATTATTCAAAAGCCACAAGAGAACATATAAGTAGAAGCCTGTCCTTTGTGAGTAGCAGTCTTCAGCATGAGGCTACAGTGGAATTTCTCTCTACTACTTTGGCCCAGAGCCATGAAATCCCTCATCATAGAATCTGCAGGAAGAGATTGGACACAGCTTCATCTTCATCTCCCTGTGGGACTTTCAAACTGTATCTGAATCTCCTGGCAAGCTTATAATTTGAGTTGAGTATAAATTCAATGTCAACATTATAAACCTGGAGAATTAATCTATAATTCCAAGCATATGTATCATGAAGTTCTGCTAGGAGCAGTAATTGCCTACTTGTCTTTGAGAGTATATACTGTACATTTCAGTAATAATATGAGACAGACTTAAATTTGAAGATTGACAGTAAGTATTATAGTATAGTATTATTACAATTGTATATTTTACACTTCGAATCCATGTATACTGTAGATCTTGTTTTGTTTGAATGATTCCAAGTTGCCATAAAAGTAATCCCTCTGTTTACTCCTCCAATTTCTGATTGTTCCTATATATTCAGATCCTCACATAACTACAACAGTAATCCTTAGCTGATGCAATCCTTGGTTATTTTTTGTAGTCATTTATATAACTGTCTATGAATCAGTTGTAAAACTTCCATGCATCATAGTGCTGGTGATTTTAGGCTGTTTGTTATATTTGTTTAGGCTGTTGTTGTTATTCCTTTTTTGGTTTACTTATTGATTCAATAATTCAGTGGGTTCAATTCTGCACCTGGGGTGTTATCTGCGTGGAATTTATACAGTATGTTCTTCTCATGCTTGCGTGGGTTTCCACCTGGGTGCTCTAGTTTCCTCCCACAGTCCAAGCACGTATTGGTAGGTTAATTGCCTTCCGAGAAAACTGTCCCAGGTATGAGTGTGTGTGTTTGTCTCTGAGTCTGCTCTGCAATGGACTGGCATCTTGTCCAGGGTGTGCCCCACCTTGCACCCGTTGCTTGCTGGGTTGGGTTCTGGCTCTCCTGTGACCCTGTATTGAACAGTTGGTTAGAAAATGGATGGATGGACTACTTATACCCATGCACAAGAGATATATAATGTAGATATATAAAGATATATATCTACATTAGAAATGATCCATAAAATTATGCTAAAATGTTTTCTAAAATAAACACAAAAAAGTAATAATAATCAGAGCTGTATGCACTGTAAATAAAAACATATTTCATATATATAAATATTATTTGTGAAAATGTATTTCGTTATTCCTAACCATTTAGTTATTTACATATTTAAAATATCCCTTGAATATATTTTGAATGAAAGAAAACAAACTACTTTTAACACGTACTTCTTTAGCTTCAGATTATGTTTGTAGCTGAAGAATTAGTGTCCCTCAGGAGTGAAAAAAAACATCAGAGATTCATGTAGATTGACTCCCAGTCCCAGTATTGACTGTTCGTGGATTGCTATCTCTCCATCAACTTAAAATGCAGTTCTTTTTTGCCTGAAAATAGAATGGAAATCTTTATAAACTGGGGCTCAGAGGAAAAGGTTTAATCAGGGCATGCCACTTGCTTAAAGGTTGTCAGTATAGTTTCATTTGTAAGATAACCATCAGTTCTATCATTGACATGAACATTCAAGAATGAATGTTTAAATTTCTACTTCAGCCATTTGCAGTGCTGTGTGATTCATAGGCTTCTGTAGTTTAACAGTGTTTTATGTATATTTTATTATAGGATTAACTGATATATGGTTCCCTGAGGTGCAACAGAAGGTAATGGCAGAATGCTGTGAACTATACAATAAGTGTGATGTACTGTATAGCATGCTCCTGAGTCATTTGTCTGTAAATACAACAGCAACAACGCAGAAGTAGTTTAGCTAGTACTGTATATTAACTTCCAACATTTCCCGTGAATATAAAATGTGACACATCTTAGTATTTAGTCCAAATCAATTTTAAAATTTAGTATGTAACCTTAAAGTAAAAATCTTAATGCACACAGACATGTGTTCCACACAGTATTGTGTTTTCCATTTTTCACTACAGTGTTTCTAATGAGAACATAGGATTCCAAAAGGATCAGTGATTAGAGTTCTGTTCAATTCAACAAAGTCCAATAGAATACTGGTAACTTCATAGAAATGTAAAATTTCCATTTGTTTTTTAAACTGAAGATGCAGATGAAAACTAAATCTGATCTGAAAATAGCAAGCTGTATTTGACTTGGTAATGCAAACTAATTTGCTTTGGAAGAAGGTGAAAAATGATTTTTGTAAGGCAGGTATCATTATACTAAATAAAAATAAAAAAGTAAAAACAAAAGTAAAACATTTAAATTAGGTCAGTTGAATTTGTTAATAAGTAAAATATGGTATTGAACAAGCAAGCAATCAACCAACACCATGTGTAAATATTACCAATGATAATTACAGTACAGTCAATCATTTGATCTAGGGCATCAGAACTTCAACTATGGAGGGGGTTGTATTATCTAGTTGTTTTTCAAGGAAGTGTTACTCAAACTCTTCAATACTAGTCATTTGTACGATTTATGAAAATCATATTTACTGATAAAGCTTTCATTCACAGCAAAGCAAGCTTGAATCAATATTCATGTGTGATGGAAATTGAAGATGTTGTCTATGAACACTGCAGTAGTTTTCCTTTCATTTTTCTCATATAGAATATTTGACTTCCTCTTTGATTTCTATTCTTTATCAGCAATGTCTGTTTATCACTTCACATCTACAACTCGCTCAGTTTAAATGGGGGACTTCCCAGGTGAAGCTGTTGAGGCCAACATTCAAATCTGAAGTGACTGCATTATGAGCTGGAAAATCACATACTGTATAAAGCTGCCTTACGCAATAAAACAAATAATCATATTGCACTTATGATTTCTTCTACTTTGATCTTAATTCACAAGGGTTTCTGAAAGCTATAACGCTTCTTTGATGTTTTCTGACTTCTGTCCAATTCAGTTCTTCCTTTATATCTTTCACACTCGTTGAAAGGAACATTGGTCTAAAGGGATTTATTTAATAGCATATCAAATGCAAACACTCCAAATTTAATCCTACTTCATGTTGTTAAAGAAAACCTAACTCAATTTTGTTAAACAGGAAATGATTTGGATGATAATTTCTGCTAAAACAATTGAAAATCAAGCATATTATCTTTTCAAACTGAGCAATTGTTCTCCTCCTTTAGTAAGATCTCCCTAAGAAAAATTCTGGATGATTGTATTGTTATTAGGTAATTAATAGAAATTTGTTATCCATCCATTTCTGGATAACACATTCATCAGAGTCAGAAACAGCTATGATGTTGATGCTAATATCCTCTTCTTGAAACAAACCAGTGTATCAACTTCAACAACATACAGTATTGTAGCTCTTTCTGATTCCTACAACGATCTGTGTGAAGAAGTGCCTCCTGTTACCAGTTTAAAATTCACTTTCCCCTTCATTTTCAGATGGATCTTCTGGTTTGTATTTCACTGTTGTGTCTGAAGAAAGCTGCTGCATTTACTTTCTCAACACTTATGAGAATTTCAAGTACTTGAATCAAGTCCCCTTGTAGTTATCTTTGCTCAAGATTAAAAGGAACCAGTTCTTTTAGTTTGTCATGGCATGCAAAAGCATGGATCTCCTCTGTGCTTTTGAGAGCACTGATGTTTTTTGTAGCAGGGTGATCAGAGTAGTGCACACCATTTGAAATAATGACAAACTAAACTTCCTTTGATTTAAATTTAAATTTATTTCAATTCTACACTTTTAACCATTGTATAATCTCTTCAATAGTATAATACCACATAATAAAATAATCTTATATTTTGTTATAATTAGTAAACTTTTTTAAAATTGGGTACTTTACTATTTATTTTGAGTATTTTACTAACTATACTAGATGTCAATTGTTACTGTACATATACTAGGAAAAACAGTGGTCCTAACAAATACAGTACAGTATACTGTATTTGTAATACTCTACTAATTACATCAACCCAATTGGTACTGTACATTCTCTGTACCCTTTATTTTGAAGAATACTCAGTCCTAATACAAATGCTTACCATCTGCAATTTGAGAATGAATCTTTTATGGGAAAACGTCTTCTGTTGATTAAACTTTGGAATTCTATAGTCACACAGATGATTCTACTTATACAGTAATTGAAATAGCACTTACTGGTCAGTTAATTAGTTTGTTTTTCCACACTTTTTGCAGGAGAATTAGTAGTATACCATTATGTCCCCAGAGATTTGTGTATCTAAAGTACTTTCAAGTACCTGTTACATTTTTGTTTCTAGTATGTAAGACTAATTAATATTTAACTTTGTCTTTGTACAGTCTGAGACATTTTGGAAACGTCTTCCATGGATGAAACCTGAATTAAATATATTGAATACATTAGCCTTTTCCATTTTGTCATCTAAAAGATTACCACCCGTAGACACTTTAGTTCATTATTTACTCTTCTTTTACTGTCATAATGCTGAAAAACATCAATTTATCCTCCATTGCAATACTCTTTTTTTCTCTCTCTTTTGGTATTTCTGATTTTATTTTGGCCTGTACTTCATTTTGTTCAATTTTTAATTGGACCCAGTTCTTTTTTTGCATAGTGCTTTCTAACTCCATATATTTTTCATTATTGATTTATTAGAAATTGTGAGCCACCACTTTCTTGACTTTGAGTTGTTTACTCTAGGGATAAATCTGTTCTATGCTTCAAGCACAATATTTAAATTGTTTTCATGCATTCTTTACCGACTTCATATCTATCATATCCCATTCTACATCTCTTAACTGTTTCTGGCCCTGTATTGTCTGCTGTCCTTAAATTGAAAACTTTTATTTTAGACCCTATATTTTTTAAATGTACTTCAAAACATGCCATATTATGATCACTGTTCCTGAATTTTTCTTTCATCTCTGTTTTCCTCACTCTATCTTGATTGTTTGAATAGACTAGATCAATACAGGCATTCCCTTTAGGTGTATATGCTCTGACAAACTGAATACAAAAGCAGTCATTAGCCAAGTCTGCCATTTTACCTTCAGCTGCTGACATACAGTATCTGATTGTTTTTCCTAATCTATGTGAGGAAAATCTTCCATGTTTACCACTTTTTCCTTTATATACACATTCTTGATCAGGTGATATTCATTTGCTTTACTATAGAAAATGTTTTTATTATTTATTTCTATAACAAGGAGGTTGTACATTATGGTACAGATAAGATCCACCACAAAATATACACCACATCCCAACTCCCCACTTTCATGAAGTGAGTAAATGTTAACAAAACTCATTTTGTTAAAACATCTGTCCATCTATGCTCTAACAGCGTTATCCAATACAGGATCACAGGGGAGAAGGAACCTATCCTAGCAAGCAACTGGTGTAAGGCAGGATACACTTTGGCCTGTCCATCAAAACGCACACACATTCACAAAAAGACATACCCTCATACCAGAGCCAATTTTCCCAAAAGAGAATTAACATACCAGTATATCTTTGGAGCAGCCCTGAGAAAACTCATGCAAACAAAGAGAGAACATACAGACTCCACCTCCACACAGATGACACTCCAGAAAATGGGCCCAGGGCCCAGCGTCACAAAGCAGCATCACTAACCATGCTGTGCCACCATGTTGCCTAGTCCATTTAAACAAACTCAAAAAATGTGTTCATTTTTTAATTATTTCTAAGAATATGTTACATCTTTTGATAACTGGCATTACTTAATAAAGAGATATTAAATTAAAATCTTACAATGCACAATGAATGATTCTAACCTCTACCAGTAAAGACTTAAATGCATTACTAATCAACAACATTTTTACACATTCTTGAGGATTAAACCATTTCTGCCTTCAGTATAATAAAAAATTAGGGTGAATTTGAATTGCTCCTATTTCTGTTCAAAGTGTCTCATAAAAAGTATTACACTTTTTTACACTTTATGAAAAGACTGAAACCCAGCTTTATATTTTGCTTGGCTCACAAAAATGTTGTGTCACAGGATGTCTAACAGGACATTCACAAAAGTGAGTAGTGTATGGTTTTAGAGAGGTTTTTAAAATGCTGTTCTCAACATTTCAAATGTTTAATGTGTTTTCCAAGTGCTTTCTGTTTCATGTTTTACTGCAGCACTTGATTTCACAGAAAGTAATGGGAAGGTGTATGAAAATTTGCACCTGTAGTTCTGAAGCTTGAAATAGTGATTTTGTGAATGTTCCATCATGGGACATTTCTTAATCAATCTTCATGATAAGAAAATAAATATTGGGCACCAGAGAATCTGCATAATGTCTCTACATGAGTTATTGGTAATCACCCTGTGTCTAAGAAACAGTGCCCATGACATTACATTTACATAGAGGACTTAGCCTTCTCTAGTTATTTTAAGTAGAAGTTAATTGCAATCAATAGGTAAGGTAAAACACTCTTAAAGAGAAAGAAAATCAATGTGTCCTCCACTTAATACAGTAAATCAAGCATAGCTCATTGGGCTTCAATTACTCTGTTTATTGATGACAAAGCCATAAACTACTATTCTGGTGTCCACAAATTAGCATATTTTTGCCTTAAACTTTGTGTGAGTTGAAGAACAGGATCATCTTCATCATCTCCCTCATTTCTATCATCTAAAAGTAAAAAAATAATATGAATAATTTTCAAGCAAAACAAAGTGATTTCCTGTCATCTGCCCTGTATGCTTTATTCGTTTCGTTAGGTGACAACACCATGTTTTCTTATAGAATATATAACTACATGTTAACATATAATTACATGTAACTGCCAATTTTACTGTGCTTGCAGTTGTGACTTGAAATTTATACTAAGAACCTTTTTGTTACATTTGTATTGAAGGTTAAAGACATTATAAAGTATTTATTATATATAAATTAATGAAGGCCTTTTGTTAAACTTTTGTCAAGGATATTGTGTATCAAAGAACATAAGAAGTATGGTAACTTAACAGAATTATTTCTGTTAGTGGGAGAAAATAAAACTATAGTTTTCCATCAACTATAAAATACAATTTCTGGGAATATATACAAGTATGAACACGTTTTTGCAAACATAATGGAGCTATGGATATTTCCCCCTTTAGTGTACTGTATAGTATATGCAATGTGATGAATTAATCTTAAACTTTCTGAAAGATTTTGTGATGCAGATTATATAATACAGTATGTACTGAAAATGCATTTAATTTTGTTTAATAACAATTAATGAGAAATTAAACATGCCTTGCCTCATTTTTTAAATGTACTGATTGCTCATGAACTTTTTGTTTTTTATACTCAATGAAATATATGCTTAGAATAAGTTTCTTACAGGATAATCAGTGAAAATGTAATACTGAGAAGAATGAATAATAGTGTACTTCAGTCACTAAATAAAAAACTGCGATACAGTTAGAAACAGCCATTAAAAGTCTGGATATAAAAGGTCAGACTTTAGTTTTGATCTCAAATCAATGGCATCCTTGTGTATGATCTCACTAGGGTGTAAAGCTGCAAAGCTTGGGGTTCATGCCAGCAAGCAGACTTTCCACAGCAAAAAGTGGACTGAAACACAAGGGTTGGAGGATCTAAGGAAGCAAGGAGGCACATTAGAAAGTTCACAGAGCTGTCCACAACAAAAACATAGTGCTGTATTAAATAGATCTCCAAATATAAAAGGTCACTTGAATATATGGAAACTTAAAAAAAGCCTTTTATGGTATTTAACCAACATTGTGCCAATTTGATGATAATCTCTCCCTATATTTTTACTCTAACCCTTATTACAGCACAATGACAAATATTATTTTGCTCAATATTTTTTATGGCCATAATGAAAAAAATAATACACAGGAGATTATGAATGTGAATGGAAATTAATTTCCAACTGCAGATGACCCCATGCAACATGGGGTCTTTGCTTGAAATGCTTTAGGTGATATTTACAAAAATCAAACATATTATTTTATGCGCAGTAAAATAGCACTTGATTATTGAGTCATTCTCTAAAGTATCATATGAGCCATGTACCGTAGATAAAAATCCACATTTGCCTTGTTTGTAAAATATATTATTGACTGTTTGAGACTGTCACAATTCCTGAAGCACCTTTAATTTCAGCTAGAATGAGCAACAAGTGTATCAAATAGATTGTCATGTCTGATTAAGTCATTTTAAATCTATGGCTCTCCTCAAAAGTGGTTCATTAAAATACTGAGCTCAAGACAACCCCTGACAAAAGAAATTACATATATGGAGCTTCACTGAGATGCACATTTTCAGGGAAGGAAAGAGGAGGCTATTGTGTATGAATTACACATGAGGCAGATGTAATTACTGCCAGAAAACAATTAAACTAATAAACACTCAATACAGATCTAAATTGATCTAATCAGACATGCTCGGTGCACAAGTTACTACTGCATAACAGCATTATTCCCATAGTCATTTTTTATACCTGTGCAGTTCCAGAGCTCCTGAATTAAAGTGCAGTTCGGTCTTCCTGTAGGTCATACCTTTGCTAAAGTGTGAAAAAAGTTTCTATATATTGTTTTTATCCAATGAAGGTCATATAGTCTGTGCCATGTAACTGAAGTTAAATTTTGCTGATTAGGGTATATCCATTTTACAATCTCTCTCTCTCAATCTAGTGTTAATCCCGCATCAGCAGGGTCTGCTTATAGGCACACCCGTCTCCATTTGGTGGTTTGAACCAAATCTTTGAGCTGACGTTGCCATTAAATGCGACCGAGAATACTCCAACCGGCGTGTCGCTCCGCCTGCCGTCGGAGTGGGGGGAGGGGAGGAGAACAAAGTAATGTAGCCAATTCATAGAGGGGGATTATTAGGAGGCATGGGAAATTTGGCCAGGACGCCGGGGTTACACCCCTACTCTTTTCGAGAAACACACTGGGATTTTTAATGACCACAGAGAGTCAGGACCTCGGTTTTACGTCTCATCGGAAAGACGGCGCTTGTTTACAGTATAGTGTCCCTGTCACTATCTTCCACCTAATGTCCCCTTCCACTGGGACATTAGGACCCACATGGACCGCAGGGTGAGTGCCCCCTGCTGGCCTCACTAACACCTCCTTCAGTAGCAACCTTAGTTTTTCCCAGGAGGTCTCACATCCAGGTACTGACCAGGCTCACACCTGCTTAGCTTCAGTGGGTTGCCAATCGTAAGTTGCAGGGTGACATGGCTGCTGGCCAGTATATCCATGGGTATGTGATAGGTACAGACATGATGGTGGTTATTGTTGGAAGCCCCAGTCAGGTGAATAATTGGTGGAAGATAATTGTATGAGTGATGTTTAAAAAAAAGGAAGCACAGCCTTCTAGTTGATGTCAATGTCTTATCTCTAGGGAGAGAGCAAAGCCTGTGATATACTGCACCACAGGAAAAAGGTCATGAGGAAGCAACCAACCAACAACCACATTTGAAGTGTGAGTTTTGGGAAAGAGACTTTTGTCTTGGATGTTGGCAAACAGCATAGCTGGCCTGCTCCTAGCAGAGAAAGCTAAGATTTAATTTCACTCCATTTTAAAATTAATTGTACAGTTATATTTTCAGTTGTGTTTGTTTCCATGTACCTGAAACACATATACTGTATGTCGCCCCCAAAGATTTCACACCAAAGCAGTTAAAACATAGTCAGAGCTGAGAACATTAGATTAAAGAATGGGATTGTGCATTTATACAGCAAAAATTATCATTAAACAATATTGTAACGCTTACGGCCGACAGGCACTGTGTAAGAGCCGGCGTACCAGAGCGGGTGACGTCACCGCCCTTCCCTGTGATAGCAGGACCACAGCTACTGGGCTGTGGAGAGATCTCTCTTTAGCTCACGGGGCTAGGTCGCTGCAGAGAGACGCGGAAGTCCCGGGTTCGAGCCACCTATACTTTGGGCCGACCAGATGCGGCAAGGGCGCCCGCCTGAGCCCCCGTTGCGTTACAATATGTTATTATTAGTACTTACCAACTAAATAAAAAATACATAAGATAAAAAAGTTTAAAAATTGCATATTTTTGTGCGATATTACACAATGTAATGTCCATCAGTGCTTCTATGTCAACTCCTTAAAGTTTTAAGGTACTGTAAAGCTAATGTTGGAAGCCTATGAGCAGAAACTCAGGTCTTTGTGCAGTTTATATAGTACTAAGAAAGTTACATCTTTAAGTTACTATCATATTTAAGTTACTTTAAGTTACTATCATAACTGAAATATTATCTAAATATTACATCTGAAGGATTCTAGCATAGAATCTTGTAGCCCATAAAATTTTCAAGAGTTAAGATTTATGACCTGGCTGCTTGTAGAAACAATAGGAGCCAAACTAATAAAATGGAGTACCAGTAATCACTAGATAATTTTCCTTGTGATCCAGAAGGAAGGATTCCATGACTGGCAGCATCACAATCTGCACTTAAGTCCAGAAGGAGAATAATATTCAGTGACCCAGAGTCAGAAGCCCTCAATGAATCATTAACTACCTTAACAAGTGCTGTTTCAGTATTGTGTCTCTGTCAAAACTCAGATGGAAAAGGTTTAAAGAGCTCACTAGATGTAAGTTAAGATTGTAATTGCCCACTCCAGCATTTCTGTGAGAAAAGGGAAATTGGAAATAGAACAGTAGACATTAAGTAATTGGGAGTGTAAACTAGATTTTTTTATATAATACAGTTGTGATTGTGTGATTGCAGCAACATTTAAACCTATAGGAACAAGGCCAGTTTTTACTCGTTCAGGACATTAATAACAAATTAAAGTCACAAAACCTTTTAGTATTCACTAGGTAATACCCATTGACTGGAAAATGAGTCTTATGACATGTATAGTTCTGTAAGTCTCCTTGCACTGGCCTCTAGTGTAAGATTGACATCAACATTCTTCTCTTGACCTATAAAACAAACTAATAAACAAACTAACAGTAAACACTAATGTATTGAGGTATTATGCTTCATTAAAGTAGTTCTTTCAATTCTGGCTGTCAGTCTTAAGACAAGATATTAATCTTGAAGTGTGTGGACAGTGTGAGGAACTCAACGTGAGATAGTATGAGCCTCCCGACATCTGTCTTAAACTGCTGATTTAAAAGCATTTTTTCAGGTTAGTGTCAGAAAATGATACACAAACACAATTTTTCCTTCTTTATCACAACATATTCTTTATTTGCTACCTCCATAAAAAGGCTGTACATACTGTAATATTATCAAATCTAAAAAATCTTAAGACTCCTAACAAATCCCATAAAGAAGATCCCAAAGGATAAGAAATCTTATCTAAAAGCATGGTTGTTGGAATGGAAGGTTAGGGTATACCGCACATACAGTAGTTAGAAGAGAATATTTCAAATCAAAGGATTCAAATTAAAAGAATGACAAAATTGTACAATGCACTAAAAAGATCCCATTTACAATATTGTACAGTATATACATTCAGTCCAGAGATGACTATCCAGGTACATTCCTGGACAGAAAGGAATGTCCAGCTCTAAAAAAGCTCTATAAATGTTTCTAGTCTGGGAAAAAGAAGATTATAAAGGAACCTAATTCAGGTATTGAAAACAAAAAGACTGTTTTAGAACTGGCAATGAAACACAAACCAGAGGACAAAACTGGACACCAAGGAGAGGTAATTTTTAAAAACATACTGTAGCTGCATAGCTTACTCATAACTCCCATTACTCAGTGAACAGGAGTAATGGGAGTTGGGAGTAAGCTATGTACATGCATGTTGTAAAAGCTATTACCCTGGCTTCCTTCAAAAAAACAGCTGGATGAAATCACTTCCTAAAAACTACATAAGCTAAATAGGATAAAGGTCTCCTCTCATTTGAAAAAAAAAAACAACCCAAGTTATATACTTCTTTATGAAGAGCAACACAGACTGAGCACATTAAGTGAGATCTCCTCCATCAAAATACTGTAGCTGAATTCACCAACTGAGTCTATGGAAAGTCAAAGTATATTTACTAATAACATTTAATTTAAATTCACAGTTAATTCAAGCATTAATAATTGCAGTTTTCTGAAAACCATCTAAAAATGTATACCGTATATACAGTATAGCATATTTTGTTGTTACATATTCAGTATTCCAGCAGTTTATTAACAGTGAAAGGCTTACGTCATGAACCAAGCCTAGGCTAACCCCAAAGAAATTACAGTACATATGTTTGAAGTGATTGCCCACATCCCTGAACATTTTGATATGACAATAACATGCAATGGTGTCATAAAACACATATTTACATATTTGGTTATGTGTCTGTTTTCAGAGGTAAACTTGTAAAAAGTGCTCTAATGTAACAGCCATATACCCACAGTTTGTGGTGTGTCACATATTATTGCTTTTGCTATCCACATCAGAAGTGGTGTATTAGTGAAGTTTCCCCTAGCCTGTCCCACATCTTTTCCCTCTACGCTCATTTCATATGTAGACTACAGCAGTGTAGAGAAAATTACAATTGCATACTAACAAGGCGAAAGGTGGAAGGTGGAAGGACACTTGAAGAAGGCTTCACAGCCAAAATGTTGTGTCTCTATTCTTTTCAGCATGGAATAAACCTTTATCTGTTCCTTTACATATTTCAATAAGTACTTTTATTTGTATGCAGCATGCTCACATTTGCTTAACAATGTAAAATGCTGATTTGTATGAAATTAACATCAGTGCAGATCTAAAGGGTGAAAAAAATACATTAATAAAATGCTTTCTTAGAAATTGGGAGTTGTTAACTTTGTCGTCATTTGAGATTTTTATTTATAATAATTGTATCCAGATTTAATTTTTATTGAGGGAGAAAAAACATTACACAAATGCTCTAAACACTAATTTTGCTTAAGTATTCAAAAACAAAATTAATATTTGTGATAGTTTGTCTATAAAAATGTGGGGGGAAATTAGATTGATGACAGTTTTCATTTTCAGTGGCTTAGATCTGGTTGTAATTATGCAAAATAGAACCAGTTCTTTACTGTACTCCATCTTCTTATCATTTCTGGCCCATCAAATAGGGACAAATGTAATTACCTGAAAGATGCACTATAGTTTTTCATCCATGTTACTATCAATTAAAAAAACTCAAGACTCAAGTATACTGTATGATATGTCTTCTTAATGGACTATTGGATATCTTTGGATTATATTTATTTTACTTTGGATTAGCCCATAATATACCCATAATAGAGTATCTTGAACAGGACTTTTCTAGTATTTTTATAGGGACTTCTTTCAAAACTACTTATAAATGTTTTAGTTAATTCTCACCTCATGTCTCTAGAATTTGGATAGCGTGGTCTTAGTGACATTTAATGCAGTATCTATCACATTTGTACTATTAGTAATGAGAGTACTGTACATAAACTGAATCCTTAAACTAGATACTGTACATATTGATACATAATGAAATGCTTAATTGACTAGTCAATACTTTATGTACCTTTAAAATATGATAACGTCTGCTGTTTCAACCCAAATGTATGTTGAATGAACTGGCATTCATAATGTGCAACACACCATTTCTGCTTGCAAAGTATGGTTCATTTTAGTGTACATAATATTCTCTTTATGTTCTATGAGAGTTTGATCACTTTCCCCTATTGTTGTGACATGACTTACTTTTTCAAGGTGCTTGGCACTAGAATTTAATTGTTAAAAAATGTCAATTTAAGATTTAGAGCATTTCTTTATTTTCACATAACACTTCACCTAGTTTGCATTACAGAAGAAAATGAAAAAAAGGAAACAATTTAAACATTATAAAATTCTATAGACCACTGTAAGTAGTTTGTGAAAAAAAAGTTGTTTGTAACTTTTAGAGGTTTCTAGATTTTGTAACTAAAAAAAGGAAAATTAAATAATATTGTGTCTTATCTCTGCATCAGAAAAACTACCCTACATCTTTACCACCTTACTATTTCACACTTTCCACTTTCACAATATCTCTATTTATTGTTGGAGCTCAAAATGTTCTTTTGATCACTTTCCAATTTAGTGCTCTAAGCTGTTTGTATTTGTCTAGTCTCTTTACAACATATCTCATTGAGATTTTGGTTTATTTGGCATGACAATATTTCAATTGGAATTTATAATCAACAGCACAATGAGTGCTGATTTCAAAATGATTAGATCTGTACTTTTTTCATAATTTTCTTGTCTTTCAGTTGTTTTCTTCCTTTTTCTTAATCACTTTGGTTTGATTACAGAGCAACAGAGTACTACTATACCATTTCCGTGTACAGTACCTGTTGACCACTGTTTGTTACACCAAAAAATACTTTTACTACAGCCTAATAATACGTTCTTACAAACTAGTTACTCATTATGAGTGAATATTTGTATAAAAAGGGAAGTTAAAACATCAAAAGTACCGTAAATCAGTTCCTGGCAGTAGCTTTCCTTGCAAGTAAATTCTAAAAACAACAACAGCAAACCCCCTATTTGTCAGAGAATACTGAACAGTAACCTTTATATTGTAGGTATGTGTTTCCAGGCTGCAGGTTTTAGACAAACAAATTACAAACATAGGCAGACAACATCTAGTACTACTCTGAAAAGTACTGTGAATACCAGGAGCCAAAAGAATAAGTAAAGATCTATACAGAATACTAAGTCACAGGTCCATGCTAAGACAGATACAGTACTATGTAGAAAGATGGGAAGCATGCCTCTTCTGAAATAAAAGTCCCTTCTCAGAATTAAACCACTTCCTAAAAAGTATGTTAAACAAATGAGAACCTTTTTTCCCCCATTTAAAATAGTGCATCACTAAACAAATTATTGATTTCTTTAACCTTGTGGATAAAGTAAGAATATCACAATAGGATATAAAAAATAGGAAATAGATTTTTCCACATACTGTACTGTATATAAGTCAACAGACCATTACCACAAATTGAAAGTCTCTTAGATGCCCAAACTGCCAAGACACATTCTTTTTTTGTGCCATAGTTCTGATTCCCCTCTTTCCTACTTGATTTTCTCTCCTCTCAATTCAGTTTAGTTTTCTGTCTTTTATATTGTCTTGGGATGCACTTTTCCAACACCACATCCCTAAGATGGCTA
The DNA here is from genome assembly GCF_059453375.1 of Lepisosteus platostomus. Taxonomy (NCBI): domain Eukaryota; kingdom Metazoa; phylum Chordata; class Actinopteri; order Semionotiformes; family Lepisosteidae; genus Lepisosteus; species Lepisosteus platostomus. The sequence continues at coordinate 17,634,034 of NC_142611.1, forward strand.
GCAATGTTTTGTAAACAATGATTTAGTCTGAGTTAGAAATTTTTGACTGCCTCAAGGACAAGATAAGGCAATGTTGAGCTCAGCAAATGCTACAAATAATGCCAATTATCTTACCTTAAAGAACGAGGTGCTATGAGGTGAAATTTAACGTTGTGATACCCCCTTGATACATGACTTTTTTGCTGCTATTGTTCATAACATTTTCTCTTCAATGTTTACCCAGGTGTGGATTTTAACTTCTCAAATCTTTATTGTGTTAACTGCTAGAAAACCTAGATAAAACATTTTTTTAAATGAAAATATGAATTGGATATAGGATTAAGCAGTTAGGAAATCAGTGGATCCATCTAGAATTCAGATACCAAAAAACAGAAGGATAGATATTTTTTCACCTTATCTTTTAGAAAAAAAGCAAATACTGCTAATCTTTAAAATGAAATCTTTCTCAGAAATCAGTTTGGGACCAGATATGTGTGATTTGTAAATATAATCATCTATAGTTGTGAACAAAAAAATACAAAAGTACAATGCTAATTTTAAACCACTGGCTTAATGCTATTGCTGACACCTAAAGTGCATATAAGTCAACTAGCTGTTAAAAAAAAACTACTTGCTGCCTACATTGCAGTGGAAATTTTTACTGCCCCATTAGCTCCTGGCTTCATAAAGGAGAGGTTTTTCTCCCTGTTTTCTGACCTGTCTCTTCCTGCGGTTTTTCACACAAATCAAAGTGACACTGGTTTCAACAGTTAATGGTTGATGAAAAGCTGAAAAGCTATCACAGATCACTCAAAGCCAAGCTCATTTTAGCTGAATAAGCATGGGTGGCAAAGACTGAGTGGGAGGTTAGAGTTGCTGCTCATCTCAGTTTAGCAAGACATTTCTTTTAGAGAACATTATTTTGATCTATAGGTAATTCTTAGATCAATTACCTAACAATGCCAATATCCTTTCTATACAGCAAAGGGTCACCTTAGTCTTTTGGTTACTTTTTAAATTCAAAGCTAGAAACTAGCTGGCGCATGTAAGCAGGCATCAGTGAATATGAGTATCTGCCTGTGGAAGACAAGAAGAGCCCCAAAAAGTTAGCTAAACATGGCAGAGGGTGGTGTATGTCCTAGGACAAGCACCATCAAATGAATCAGTACATGACTCTGACTTCCACAACAGTGCTAGCCTGCTATGAATTTTACTACATCATTAGCCTTCATACCCCCATTCATTTTTGAGGAGACTGTGCCACATGGACTACAGAATCACATGAAAATGATTATGTGGCTCCTTGGCAAGTATAGCTATATAGAGGATGTCAACATTGTTAAGATAGCACTCATCTCTTTCACTGCAATGAATGTGAACATTTGAGGAATGGTTGGTTGTCAAAGAGATAGCAGAATGAACACATAGCATTGAAACAAACATCTGTTCTTTTTATTCTCTCACATTTGTACTTGTGTTCTGATAATTACATTCCCAATATTCTCCTGAATCAGGATTATAAACTAGATAAAAAATAAAACATAAAGAAAGTGTATATAAAGTATATAAGTATATAAAGTAAATGAATCTTGTCTAAGTGTTGAGGAAACTGATTTGATTATATACTGTAGAATACTGTACAGCCTCGTTGGCATAGTAGCGTGTGAGTCTCATAGAAGTCTTTTTAATATTTAAATAGGGTACACCAGTTTCATTGCTCCAAATACTTCGTTAAACATTTAAAATATGAAGAAAAATGTGAAAGATTGTGATAATACAGTACATAGAAATTCCATTATTATTTATACAATATATACTGATGGAAAAAAGAAACACAACATTTTCTGGAAAAAGAATACTATACTGTGGTTATAGGTTATGTACTTTCACAAAAAGTCTTCTGACCAGCAGTACAGCTCATGCAGTGAGGCATTGCAATTTGCCATTCACACGAAAGCTCATCTAGGTGGAACAATGCCTGATCAGGTCACCTTTAAAAAGGCCTTAATTCAAAACGTAGGTCACTACATGAAAAAGGCCACGCTTAGTCAGTTTTCTGTGCATTGCATAATGCCTCTAGTGTCACCAGAAGCCAGGGAGAGGGCCATTGGCATGCTGCAGGTAGGCATGTCCAGTGCCAGCATTGCCAGACACTATAGAGAAAGCCGTTCCACTGTGTCCCAACTGCAGAGAAGGTTTCAGCAGACCAGCAGGACAGATGACCATCCAAGATCCGGTCGCCCTCGAGTGACCATGCCAAGCAGGACCGACACATCAGATTGATCCATCTGAGAGATCATTTCAGATCTGCCACCCGTACTGCTGCTGAAACTGCCAGCAGACACAATGCCCTCATCAGTGACAGGACAGTGAGGCTCCACGTTGCTGGCCTTAGAGTTAGGTGACCTGTCAGAGGCCCTCTGCTCACACCTCTAAGATGTCCCACCAGACTGGCTTGAGCCAGGCAGAGGCTGCGATGGACTTGTCAGCAGTGGCATAAGGTCCTCTTCACAGATGAGTCACTCTTCAGCATGTTCCATGCAGATGGGAGGGCCAGAGTGTGGAGGAGAAGGTGTCGCAGTTCTTTTTTCCATCAGTATAATATACAACTGTTTAGGAATAAAGTCATAAAAGCCATGCAGAACATATTGTAAGAAATATCAGAAATGATAGGTAGCCATTACTATAGTTTATACTGTATTTGTAGTAGTTAACTGATCCTAGAATGTCATTCAGCAGTTTCCTGAAGTATACTTCAGAAGCATCTTCTTTTGTATGGCTGGATAGTTTGTTGTAGACACCCACGTATATTTTGTAAGACAAGTACCTCCTGTTTTTGCTCTTGAATGCATTTGCACTTACAGTAATTTCCTCTTTTGACCCTGGGTCCTTGTTTGCAGTTGAAGTAGTCCCTTGGGCTGACTTCATCAATACTTTTGAAGAGCTGAATAATTAAATCTAATCCTCTCACAGTATCCTATTTTGAAGACTAAAGATATTTAGTTACATTGACCTCTTTGTGTATGACATTCCCTTGGGACTGTGCATTATTATAGTTGAATTTCTTTTAGTGCAGAAATATCCTTTCTGTAAAGTCAAAGAATAGGCAGCAGAGATCAGATTTTGATGACTTATTTTGTTGTAACCAGAAAAAAATATGATTCCATCTCTGCGGAATCAAATGAGAAGCCACCCAATGGCTTTTCTATCACTTGCTATTCTTTCAACATTCACACTCAGATTGAAAAGACGAACTAGATGATTGGGTGCTGTCTACAATTGTACTTATATTGAGTGAAATGTAATGAGACTTGTGCTAGTCTTAAATTAAAGTTGGCACAATCATATTTGTGCAGTTTAAGTCTAGTTGAAATTGATTTTTCTGTTTTGCTGATGCATGAAGTGCTGCTTTTTCTGGTGACAGTATTTTTAGATTGACAATCAAATTTACATTTGATTGTCAACTTGGAACAAGGCTACATTGAACCATTAATCAATAAGAATTTAACACAGAGTAAAGCAAAGCATTTTTCCACTCTTGGAAATGCAATAAAATGACTTAAAATTCTTCACAAATAAATACATTTTCCAGTATCCCATGGTTGAAACAAATCAATATTTTATATTATTACAGATTTATATATGCACTCAATAACTGTTTGTTTGCCTCATTGACACTCATACCTTTTAACAGGTTACACTTTTTTGCAATTTTCCTTCTTCTCCTCTGATCATTACTTGTTAAGCTGCTTCAAAAGAATCATGTACACTGCTGCATTTTAGAATTCCAAGGAAACTATCTTTAAATGCATGCAAGGTGAACAAGACAACATCAAAAGCAAGTCTTTATGCTGGTACGAAACTGCACTTCATTTTACATTCTTAAAAAGGTAAAATTGTGATGAATAGAAATAAAAACATTTTTTTCAATATCATACATTTTTGATGGATTAGTGCATAACGTCAGAAATAGACAGCTCTGGGTTGTAGTGAAGCTTGATAATTTAAAAAAAGGAACCAAACATAACTTTCTCCACATGACCTTCAGTTGTGCATGTCAATCTGAAAAAAAATAGATGAATTGTCTGTGCTCAGCAGTAAACTGAAACATACAGCAATTACTTTATATGATTTACATTTTCTGTGAAAATTGTTAAACAACCCAGTTAATATAAACAGTAGTGTTGAAAGAGGATCTTGTCACTAATCCTACTTGTCACTCTTTCACCACATTCAACAGAAACACAACAAATACTCATAAATTGGGCTTTAGTACAATTAACTTAAAGGAAGAGCCATAGACAAAAAGGTGGCATTTATCTATAAGACACTTTGAATCCTTTGAAAGAATGTAAATCCTTTTCAAACAATATTCAGTAAAAAAACAAATCAACCACACTAACGATAATATAATAATGACAATAGCAATGGGATTATAATGACATTTTAAATGTAAATTCTATATTGAATCAAGTTTTGATCTTTCAACAATATACAGTACATTTATTAATACAATATATTCCAAAGACACCTTGGTGGTTCTTAACAGCAATCTGTAACTTTACAGGTCATGACTTTTATTTTAATATATTTAAACTTTGACACTTTTTATATATATTATTTCTCTGAATATGCACTTAAATACATAATAGCAGAAAGAATGGCTATGCGAGCCTTTGTAATGATATTCATTTGTAGCTCTCATGCTGTCATGTACTGCATCTGAGACAGCCTGAAATTTAATAGAACAGTTAACGTCAAAATGTTACTGGAATTCAGGCTGAAATTAATATATTCTGGCACTATAACACTTTTGTTGAGATGTGATATATATATACACAAAATGTGCTATTTAGTTAAGTTTTGTATTTATTATAATGGAAAGGTAGCTTGAACCTTTTCCTGTTTGGCTACTCAAAATGATAAATACTGACATGTCTTACTCCAAATGCAAATGTGACTATTTAATGAGATTCATGAGGGGATGTTTAATTATAATCTTGACATTATCAAGTGCTACTGTTTGTCCTATTAAATGTAACAAGCTCAGTGCGGTTGTGTATCAAATGAAAAAGCAGATTTAGCTGATTTAAGAACAAAGAGTTGAGAAGTATTAGGTACCTGATATAGACTGCTAAAGACATGCTTTTCATTTGCATAGTGCACATTCTTGGAAAGATATGTAACACTTGATGGATTTCAATGTTTTACTGTCAAATATTTTTTTTCTTCAAATAAGTTGCATAAACTTGCATGAGAGGTGATTCTGTTCCATGTTGTGATGAGGTTCCATATAGTATCATCACATTTTAAGCAGTGCTTGTTTTCCTAACAGGCCTAAGCTCAAATTTGCATAATTGTACTTACTGTACCTGTGACAGCTTAATTGCTTTCAGAACATCTTGCACCTCAAGTCATCGTTATTAAAGAAACAAAAACACATTTTTCTTGGCTTTTTTATTTTTTGTAACATTTTATATCCAATGTTTCCCTACTGTACTGTATGTGGAAACGTATCTTTTTTTTCTTGAGATAAAGTCTGTAGGGATCACATTATTTATATGGAAAAGTATTAAAAAAAACATTTAAAAATGTGTTCTGGAGTTTGCAATTAAAATATAAGAAGTTCCCAGCATTTGGATAAATACGACCTTCCATCCTTATTTTCCATGCTCAGAAACGCTCTGCCAACCCCATCTGGAGAGCCCTTATAGTACTGTATTTTTTCTGCACATCTGAAGTGATTCAGAAGGACATCTCTCATGGCAAAAATGTCATCCCTTTAGCCAAGCTGCGTAATCTAAAGCTAGCTGTAACCTTTTCCATAGAGAACTTTACTGGGCTTGTCTATATCACCTGAATTCATGGTAACACTTTAGTTTTCTTTTCTAGGAGGGCAATAGAGAGAGTAAGCTTCAATTCAATAGAAATAATTTCCATTTATTCCATAATCCAGAGAATTATAAGGAATTACTTGCAGTAAGAGAAAATGGGATGAGTTTGAATTTCTACTTCATAGTTATTTCACTCTCTTCAAAAGCACAGAATAGCCACATGTGATTAGTTACTGTATGCACTGCACTGCAGTTTGTAATATTCAGTTTCACAAACAACTAGACCCACTATCTCTTTCTCAGTATTTTCCTTCAAAGCTACAACATTGACCAAATGATAGCCAATTAGAGAGTCACAGGAAATACATGCATTTATTTTAGAAATAGTTTAGGCAAAGTACTGAATTAAAAAAAAAAACTTTTTATCGATAGGTTTGAAATATGTACAAATACATGTCATTATTGTAATAATTTTCTTCCAGATATATTTGAGAAAAAAATATTCATTTGAGTCTGTATGCAAAGCTTGTGTAAGAATCTTAGCATTGTAATTGTTTCAAGACATGGAAGCCAGTGAATTATTGTAGGTCACATTACTAACAGCTTTCCAGAAACATTAACAAATAACAAAGATAGAGTATGAATGGAATTTTGAAAAGTTCATTTGAGAGTTATTTGACAACTGCAATAAAGGACCCACACATTAACATTCATCCACTCATGAGTAGATTCCTTGCATCTTGAATTTCTCAAGAATAATTACCCTTTATTGTGTGTTTATGATCTGACCTCAACACGATTTTTTTCTTTTCTCATTGCAAAAACAGAAACAGCACATTCTGTGCCATTTATTGTCTGAGACCTTTCTTTCACATGTTTCTATCCTATTTATAGGTATACAATGCAATAAATAAAAAACAAAAAGTAAAAGAAAAATAGTGCTCATCTCTCCCAAGCACTATTCAAACCCATAGGCTAAAATATTTTCCCTATAAAATGTTACCTTTACTCAAAATTAATCAGCCTATGTGTTATTAAAACCTCACAGTCCATCATGGAATAATTACCTAAAAAAGTTATCATTGAAAAATTTGCGTGAGTAGTCCACAGAAATCAAATTAAGCCCATTGAGAACTGAAGAAATTGTATTTTTGCATTTAGGTGCAGCTAAGAATACAACAGTATGAAACTACCTTTTGCATTAATGAATCTTTGTACTGCTACATTTTAAGTTCTCTTATGGGAGACATTATAATTAATACCATTAATTTCTACATTCAGAGAATACTACTTGTATAGGGTACTGGCAACAGCATTGCGGATCAAATTAAACCAATGTGTTTCTAAATACCTTATTAAATTTGTAACTGTTTAGAGTTAATGTACAGTATGTCGAGACAAAAAACAAACTTCAGCAAAATTATTTAATGACAGATACAAGGCATAAAAGCAAATACTAGTCTCACTGTACCACTCACTGTCCCACACAAATTTCAACAATATTGGGAGTTCTTTTAGTTTAGCATTTCTGCTGCTCTGAAATAGTTAAAAGTATGTAAGTTCTAAATATACAATATGCAATATACCTGTATGCCTTCATAACTGTATTTTGAACAGAAAGCTTTGAAGGAAGTGGTACAAATATTACAACATATTTTGTAAAACATGTTATTTAATTTTTTCCCCAAATTAAAATTAATATTTTAATTGATATTTGGATATTCACTAGTGACAAAGAGCTCGTAATAGCATAACATTTACTAATTCAAACAATAATAATTATTATTGTAATAGTAAAAAGTTGATTTCAGAGGAAATCTGAAAACTCATATCATATATTGTATGCTAAGATGTACAGTATTTAAACAGTGTAGGTTAATGCTTTGAAGGTCTTCTACTATGTTTAATTTTAATGTATAAGCATAATGTTAAAGTTTTAAAAAAACTTGTGATCAGGTAAGACACAGAGTTAATTTCAATTAAAAAGTGTTTTCCAATGCAATGCTCATATTTGGAAGCTATTTTAAATGTTGCTGGGCCTCATAATGATTTTCCTGCAGGTTGCCATCTATACCACAAGATCCAGGAAAAAATTGGTGGCATTCTTGTTGGTGTTTAATATTACATGAAACTTTACAGTGATTTATTTTCTGCAAATTCTAATGTAAGAATATGATTTTAAACTATATAAACTCTAGGGCCTGGTTGGTTAGGGGCTGTGAAACTACCAAGCAAAATCTGGTTTCTGCTATAGTTAGTGTTTGTAGATGGTGCTCTCCTCTTAGAAGAACAATTTCTGAACCAAATACCATCCACCCATCAGGACATTGAGCTGACGGAGCTATCATCCTTCAGATAAGACATTTAACTAAGGTACAATTAAGTGGTCGTTAAAGATGCCATGAGACTGTTATTAAGAGTAATAAAGGACTGTTAACCCCAATGACCTTGTTAAATTCCACTTTGTGTTTCCATAATTTTGCAACTCCTGGTGAAAAAAAGTTCTCATTTCACTACCTGATCTACTGTGATATTTCTGATGCATATTTTCTGTCGTGCTTCCCCCCGGGTGATGTTGTACTGCAGTGGTGGATTATGTGGGCCACCCTTGCAGTACAGTATATACTGGGGCACTTTGAGTTGAAAGCAAATGCAAACAAATGCAAATGCAGATACAAATGCAAACAATAATTAGATTTAGAATAGTTTAAGTTCAGGTCATGATATGCTCTAATGTAATGAATGATTATTCAGACTTAATGCCATTAAAAATATTTTAAGGTTATGGAAAGGTAGATCAAAGCAATGTGGGCGCAACAGTGCATTAGGGAATCATGTTTCAAGCTCATTTAAACTTTGTGGGAATGGCAGCATTTCTCATTTATGCTGTATTGCTGTAAGCTATCTGCTCAATACAAGATAAGCTTGTATCTATTTAAAAATAAAACAACTGTGCATTTTTCTGGTTGGCTCTTATCCCAAGTAATGTAGAGCCAAAGTAGAGCATTTATTATCAAGGAAAAAAAGGGTTGATAAGTTCTAATAAGCCTGCAAGTAATTGTGTGACCCTAAGTGTTATTCTTTAACGCCTGGCTAATTTTTGACAGATTCTGTTAGAGGGTAAGGTTTAAAGCTTGACTTCATCTTGGTACATGTTCCCTTGAGCCAAGGGGAAATGTTAAGGAGTAAGGAATGGAGTAGAACCCTGTCTCATTTGATTTTTTAAATTTTTTGTCAATCTGATTGCTATAATTTAGCAGTCTTGGGTGTGCTGTGTTCTGACACAAATAGTGGTTTGGTTCTCTCAGTCAAACGTGGACAGGCATACAAGACAGGATACCAAAGGCAAGTCTATAAAAATGACTAAATCACTCAATGCAGACATGCATCAGAATTAGATCTTTGCTTTATGTCATATATTAATTTTTCCTAAAAACTAGTGAGATTTCATATCCAGTCATTCAGAATGCACGCCAGATAATACTGCACACTACGCCGTGTACACCACAATATAACGCAGCATGCTGCCCTTTTAAAAGAAATATTCTGTTGTCGGACTGCACTACTTTGTAAAACTGCTAGGTGGAACAGTGATTACTTAACATGGTGTGTGGAAGCTTTGGCCAGAAAACGCATGGTTTTGAATCCTGGTCAAAGCTGAAGGACAATCTTTTTCCAATTATAGAATTTGACTTGTATACTGTTTAGAATTTTATTAATTTTAAACTGTGTATTACAGTATGTTAAACATTAAATTAATTAAAAATGAAAGTAGGGTTATTTTACAAAAACATATTACTCAGTTGGATATATAAAAAATAGTTTATTATTATACTGTGACTGGTTGTGAAGACAATTTACTTCTTTCAGAGGTTTACATCCACATTAAGAAAATCCGTATTTTGTCTTAATGCTAATTTCAGCAATGATTAATCAGCAAAACCATACTGGTATCACACTGTATATACAGTATATTTATACGGTATATGATCACACTGCAGTTCACTGGCATACATACTGTTGTGTACTTTGTTTTTTATATTTGGCTACCACTATCATCTACTGTATGTACCTTATGTATATATAATGTATGAGACTGTATGGATTTAAAACCACTATAATACAGTATGTGATGCCGAGGGGGGAAATTTGGCCCCGACACCGGGATAACTCCCTTCTCTTATCGAGAGATTTCTGGTGATCTTTAATGACCTTTGAGAGTCAGGACCTCAGTTCAACGTCTCATCCAAAAGACAGCACACATTACATTATAGTGTTCCCACCACTATACCAGGGCATTAGGACCCACACAGACCACAGGGTGGGCGCACCCCGCTGGTCCCACTAACACCACTTCCAGCAGCAACCATAGCTTCCAAACAGGTCTCCCATCCAGGTACTGACCAGACTCAACGCTGCTTAGCTTCAGTGGGTTGCCAGTTGAGAGCTGCAGGGTTATATGGCTCCTAGCTTATAATAAAATATATTACAAGTAATGAAAATTTTTGACACCACCACTATTATGACAAACTGTTCTCAAAGACTGACCATCAATGTTCAATTTTCAAGATGGGTTATATGCTGAAACTTACCTGAAAGTCTTTTTTTTAAGTATGGCCATTCCAGTCAATCAATTATGAACCCTTATTTTAGTAGCATAATTCATTATACATTTGAGATACATTCTGCAACTTTACTAATACTTTAATCTCTTGCTGGAATTGATTAAAAATGCTATGCTATGGTGTATGGATAGGCTAACTGCTAATCGTACCATCCGCATTTACAATCCGCAATCACATAAAGTCAGTTGGATCAACGTTACTGATAATCATGCAGTGGGCTGGCAACACTCATTGTGGGTAACACCTATGGTAGTATGTTTTGTTTAGGAGGTAGTCAGGAACCACAATTCCAGGGTGGTAATATTTAAAATTCCTATCACCATCTTTTTTATCCCCTTATCTTTTTTATTTGAGATAATTGATTCAGCTAGGATAGCAGGGACACAGAAAAACCTCATGCATTTCTGTTGTAACCTCTAATGTAAAAGAAACAATACTTTTAATTACTAAGCCATTGGAACAGTGTGCAAAACTGGCAGAAAAAACAGAGCAGTGGTATGTTTATGGATTTAAACAATGCAAAAATACTGTAAACAGTCAATCATTCAGCAATTGATCTCACAATTAGAATAATTTAGGTATTTAAAACATTTTAACTCAGGTTATATTACAGTATGTTGTCATACACGCATGAGATCTGTATATACAAATTCGTATACATTGATCAGAGATATTTTATTAAAGTAAATCATATTTGACTTAATTTCCTAGTTAAAGTCATGCTGGAACTCATTTTGTCTTGAATGATTCCAGATGGATGACATTGTTATCTAGCAGCACTAGAGCCCTGAGTTCAATTCCTCAGGTTCTATCTATTTGTATGTTCTCCCTGTGTTCATGTATTTTTTCTCCAGGTGTTCTGGTTTCTTTCCCTTGTCCAAAGACATACTGGTAGGTTAACTGACTTCTGAGAGAAGTGGCCCTAGTGTGAATAAGTGTGTTTTTGTATGTGTGTCCCATTCAGGGTGTATCTTGCCTCATTGCTTTCTGGGTTAGGCTATGGCTTTCCCATGACCTCATGTTAGATAAATAGATTAGAAAATGGATGGATGATTCCAAGTGCAGATATGGGTGCCATCATGAATTATATGCTTGAAAAATTGAAATTAAATGAATGTCCAGCTTTGAGAAACTACTCTGGCTGTAGTAGATGTATGGCATGCATTTAGCCCCTCTGACAAATTTATTTTTGACTTGCCATAAGTTGTTCTCAGGAACTGAGTATATTATTCAGGTAACCATGGCATTTTCTGCAGGTTTCTGTGAACTGATAAATTCATACATACCCCCCACCAACTGGCATTGTAATGAACCATTTTGGATGAGGTGTCATGCCAGATTGGAACAGTTTATTAACTTTAATCATGTTTCGATCTGCAGCCTTCATATTATTTTCTATGCACAGTTAAATACTTTACTGAAGTATGTTGTATTTGCCTCAAAAGAGCATAATTCTGATTTTAGTAAAATAACTAAATTACAAATAAAGTTGGATTTCCTAGAATATACTCAAAGCCTTACTTTTTCTGATGATACTACATTGGAAATCAATTTTGTTAGAGAAGTATTTTATAAGAGTTTACATTACAGTATATACTGTATATTATACTGTATGTAGAAATAAACTGAATTATTGCCACAAGCCACCAGTGTGCTTCGAAACTGTGGCAATGAACTTAATCAGCACAAGGGCATTTATTGTCAGACACCATGCAGATAAACTCCACATTATATTTTGCAGGTACAGTAAATGCCTATTATATTCTGAATTATATAGCTATGACATTCAATGAGATCAGGAGGAGTGAATGAAGCTTCTCCAATCTCTTCATTTACTTTGTCTTTTTCCTGTAGAGACAGCTGCACTAGAATTATCTAGATCCCTGCCTGAGGTAAAGGAGGGGGATCAGGACACAGGGTAAATATAAAGGCATTAATGGTATCCTCCTGAGTTTAATCTAACTTTTTGGCTCCAGTTTCAAGTCCATTCTGCTTGAAACTATATATTCTGTCAAATTAAAAAGACTCATTCTGAATGATATTCATACCCTCTTCATATCCCTATTATTGAAAAAAAGGATCCCACATTTTGTGCAAGCTATTATCCTATCTCTTTGATTTGCTCTGACACCCAGCAGTATGTTAAATGTGCTGTCATACCAACTTGAGACCTGTGTAACCCAATTAGTATACACTGATCAGACAGATTTTATTAAAGGGAGTCTTGCATCTGATAAGGTCCCTGCGTCCTCCACATTTTATATACAGTACAGCTACAGAAACTGCCATTACTTATGCTGTGTTGTTCTTTTATTGGACACTGACAGAGCTCTAGATAATAAAAATTAAACTAATTTATACCCTTTAGAAATAGTATTAATGAGCAGCATGTGCAGTGTCTTTCAAAAGTATTCACCTACTTCCAATGATGGGCTATTTTGTTGAACTGTGAATGAGGTATACATTTTTTAAGTAAATGTTTATTAATCAAAATGTGAATTCTCAAATGGAACACTTTTATTAGTGAAAGAAGGTAACTCTCGGCAAAAATTAAAAAACTAAAATGCGTTGATTCTACAAGTAAACAGTATAAAACCATAAAACCCCTTTAGTAACATAATGCAGGTTCACAACATTACTGTAACAAGTCAGAATGTTGAAGGCGGTGATTTTTTTTCCCCTGATTTTGCTATAATTTTTTTTCCTTCGGACTTCAACAGGACATCATTGGAAAGGGGTGTATATTTTTGCAAGGCACTGTACCGTCCCATATTCATACTTAAATTGGCTTCTGCAAAAACTTGTTCTAGGTATGATGTGTGATGAATGCCAACTCCTAGCCACAGACTATAGCCTAGCCCTGAGCCAGCATTCACATTGGGAGCAATGCATTTCAGTGATCTGTCTCCCCTGGCTTGCAGAACCCCTCCAGGCTCCTAAGATGTACCAGTGCTCAGTCCCCAAAAAAATAGCCCTTCACAGAGATTAGTCCCCAAAAGATCTTCAGTTCCTCTTGTCACATGGAAGAGCTATTCAGTCCCCCTACTCCACTGCAAGAACTAGAACAGTGGAATTCCTGATTAACTCACAAATTCTCGATTTCTCTTCCTTGCCAATATACAGTAAACTCTGTACTTTCTTTTCCTGGAACCCCTGGCTCACTCAATCGGGCTCACCCTTCCAGCCAGTGTCCCCTAGACTGAAAAAAATAAAATTTCCCCCGTCTCTTCCAGGCCTACAGGCATACCTTACCCTCTTGTAACAACTTTCCAACTATTAACACTACTAATCTTTTACAACATAAAGACTACAGAAAATTCAAAATAATTCAGGAATACAGTACACTAGAGAACATAATTAATTCATTTTAGATCCATCTGTCTTTTCTTAATCCTATCCATAACAAAAAAACCTCGCAAGTCCTCATTGTCTCTTTCTAACTCTTCAGATCTAATACTGGTTAGGACCGCTGGCCAACTACAGATCACAGGAGGACAGGAGGTAAACACCCCCTTGGCATTTAAACTCTGTACAACCCAGAAAACTCCTAAATCACTCCCTCCCTGAACTGCAGAAGCTTAGAAGTAGCTTCCTTGCTTTCTGCACCTGACTGCTGTTATAGAGACTGTTGCTGCTCCTGAGGAATGTCAGTTAAGCACACAGTCAGTCAGCTGATCCCTTTTATGCCTGTGAAATTCAATCAAGGCAGGTGTGTCCAATTTACTTCAGAGAAGGAAGAGGTTTTAACAAAGCCTCGGCTTGCTCTATCACAGTATGAGTGTGCTTCTTTCAAGGGATAGTCACCAGGGATGCCCACTTTTCCTGCTGTTGTTTTCACTGTCTTTGGAACTATTAAATCAAGCTGTGCAGTAATCTATTTCTAACCTAGTCTCTGTTAACAACACTCATCCTTGCATATTGCTCTATATTGATTATATACTTTATTGTTACATGGGAACAACACCTGTCAAATGTGCTGGCTATTTGTGGTTATTTCTATACTCGAGCAAGGAATACATTAATTGGTATGAGACTTTTAAATTTGACTGTAGAGAAAAGTAGCTTACCTCCAATTGCGCTGTAAGCCACACACTTCAGATAACGTTTTTACCCAGATTTACTTGTGGTACAGACACACCAGCTTAAACAGACAGATAAACATTTTCCCAGTTCTTTTCTCTGCAAAATGAGCAAAAAATTCAAAAAAGAAGTCATAGGTTTCAGTCATGCACTGTAAATACGTTTGTGTGTTCATTCATTGTAGATATGTTTTTTTAAAAATATGTAATTATCCTTCAAGCCATCCATTTCTAACCACTTATTCCAATTCAGTGTCGCGGGAGAGCTGAAGCCTCTCCTAACCAACAACAGGTGCAAGGCAGATTACACACTCGACAGGATGCCACTCCATCACAGGGCAGACATACATTCATGCACACACTCATACTTGGGACCAATTTTCCCAGAAGCCAATTAACCTACAGTACCAATATGTTTTTGGACTGTGGGAGGAAATCGCAGCACCCAGAGGAAACCCACACAAAAATGGGGAGAACATACAAACTCCATAAAGATAAAACCCTAGGGCTCTAGCACAGCGAGGTAGAAATGCTAACTACTGCCCGCAATGTACTATAATTATTTTTGTTTTCAATCTAGCACAGTACATTAGCTACAAAACATACTGTAATTCATGTAATAATTTTCTATAAGTTTTCTATAATTTATAATTTTCTATATATTCATATCTCCAAAGTACTTGATTGATTTTAAGGGAAAAGTGTCTAGCTATTGTAAAAAATAATCAGATAGGAACATTTTAAAGTTAAAACTAACTGTGGATCAGGTTTTGAAAAAATTAGCTTTGTATCTTCCCTAAAACAGACACCAATCTTTATTTAAAACATTTGACCAGAAATCCTCAAAAGACGAATGTCAGCGTCTTAAAAAAAGTTTGTCTCACCCAATCTTGTCACCCAAGCAATCTTTTTGATCCACAGAATGTCTTAGAAGTATTTACTTTTTGTTCCGGGAAATAAATGATAAAATCAGCAATCATGAGATTTATTTTCCATTTACTATAGGCCTTGAAAAGCCTCTCCTAGGCTTACAGCCTGCTCCAGCTCTGCGTTTTAAGTCAACACGAGTTACACGTGATGTGGGAAGCTAAAGAATATTGTGCCTATGTAAATCATTTTCCTCACTTTTTCCGTATCATCCAAATAAGATGTGACATACAACAAAATTTCCACTTCTGAAAAACATATTGAAGAATAGGTTGTGTACTGGAAACATTTGATTTTGATTGGAATACCATATGGGAAATGTTCAGAAGATATGGCTAGGAAAATAAAAAAAATCAAAGCAATGGCAAATGAAGATGGCATTTCATATATGCTGCCTTCAGCTTTGTATACAGTAAATGTCACATACTGTACTGTAGACTTAAATATCTATGAATATGCAAAACAGTGATTGGGGTGCACTTTTCTTGCACCCTTCAACGATTGCTTGAAACAGTCGTTTCACTTACAGACGCTCTTGAGGAGAAGATCGCTTTTGTTTACTTCAATGAATCTGGAGTGTGCCTGCAAACTAATTTTTCTATCCATCATAAAAGCATTCTGTGCACTCCCAGTAACACTTCAGTTATTTTGTGCTGAATAGCCATTTCTTAAGAAAATGTTACTGAGCAAACTAGCCAGCTTTGTAAAGGATTTTCTAGAGAGACAAGCCTTTGAATATTAGAGTGTATGTATTGGGGTAAATCATCTCCTGTGACTTAAGCTAGGAGGTGGGAGTTATAATAACAATGCAGAACCAGGAGGAGCCACCACGGTAAAATTGAAAATACTAAATTGCCAATCTGTTGCACATAAATTGAATGAGTCCTACTTGTAATTGCATGTCTGCAGTGTCAATGATCACATAAATGTTAATTGAGAGGGAAAGTCTTGTCAATTGGAGTATCCAGCTGCCTGCCGGAATAATAGATATGTCTGTTACACTGGTATACTGTAAGTAGACCAGAGTGAGTGTCTTGGTCAGGACACACAGAGAGTGATGGTAGCCTAAACATATGTGAAGTCGTATGCTTGTTTATGTTTTTATGAAGCACAATAAAGGCAGGATGCCTCCTGTACCATGTGGTTTGTTTTCAGCTATGAAGGACCCCTTTGACCATCCGTCTGAAGTAGAGATATTCCTCAAGACAAAATAAAACGTCAGCTTCCATAATTAAGCTATATGATACAAAAAAAATAGTTTGGACTATTGACTATAATGCAAATTATATTAAATACATACTGTACACAGTATTCACATTTTGTTGTTATAGTAAATCTAAAAATTAGAATTTGATTAAAAAGTTGATTAGTGATAGATTGTTCAAATATTAATTTGCTTTCAAGTCCTTTGCTTTATACAAAGCTTGACGTCTCTTAATCCAGAACCTCAATAAACCCTCACTATTTTCCTCATCAATGAACCAACCTTAATGAAAATTATCTTAAGGAATGTTGTTTAGGGAAGTGAAGATGGTTTCTAGGTAACAAAAGACCCAACTCAGGGCACTCTGCCTTCTAAAATCGATGTTAAACTGGAAGATCAATTTCTTTAAATACTGCAGGGACATGCTCTGCCTAATCGGTATGAGAAATTACATTTTCACTAAATTAAAAAATACATACCTCTTTTTCTCTATTTCTATTGCCCACTCTCTTTGGTACTGTAAAATACTTGTTAGGTTTAATTCTTCAAAGATTAAGCCCAAATTACTGAAGCCTTGAAATGCTGTAGAAGCTCACTTGTGGCACTATTCTTTCTTTTGTTCTCGAGGTAGAGATTGAGAATTACAAACATACATGTATACTACAACTATCCTTGTAGAAGGCATATATAAAGGCAGGTTCAGCACAGCTATGTTTGAACTTATTTAAAGAAGTGTAAAAAAGCAAACTTGCAATTCGTGTCAGAATTAATAAATATTGATTAACCATCAATCAGTAGTGAAATAAGCTGTCAATATTTTATTATGGTTAGTTTCTAAGACAGTGCTGTGTTTCTGAATTGACATTACTTTCAAATCTGTGCCCTTCTTTCCAGAAAAAATCAATTATTGCTGTATTTATACTTATTGTAATATGGGAATCGCTTATTTTATTAATTTTTCTTTGTGATCCCCAGCTGGTGATCACTCAGGCTTTAACAATCCATCTCCAGTATTAGCAGAGGTGGACTTGAGGGTTATCTTTGCCTTTTCTGAGAAAGTATTCTGTCAAGCCATTCTCCATTTTATTTCATTTGAACTTCACACACCCTGCAACTACAGTTCTAATGTTGATTGGAAGAATAGTGTGGTTTTCATTTGCACCACTAAATAGACACTTGGAAAGTTACAGGTGGTTGCAGTTAGAATGCCAAATCCTGGATAACTAAAGTCCATCAAACCAGGTCATCCCCACTCCTCAAGTACCTTTTACTTGTTGAGCCATACAGATTAGAAGATATTTTAGCTTCTTTAAAGATAGGAAGTACAAGCATACTTTTCCAAGCAGCTAATGTGTGACTATATTTAGTTTCATTACATGCTGCTATTATCAAAGTGTTAAGAACTGCAAATCTGGATATTAATACTGGCCAAATTCTGGGATGTTCCCCTTTGATGTCTGTTTGAGCAATCTCGCTAACTCTTCAGAAGTCCTTCTCCTACAGAAATATGCATTTCTGTATTTAAAATTCAAAACCCAGGTCCTTATCCAAGTCAAAATATTAAATCTTTGACAATCTTTGCGTTTACATCAGATTCTGTGTTCTAGAGATGCTTTATGTTATTTAACTGTATAGTATATGAAATGTGCTTTGATTATTAAGACTTCATCTTCCAATTACATGTGGAGGTAAATATCATCAAACAGTTACTGTGTGAGAGATAATACTGCATTGTGTTTCACACACCATAAACCTGTGTGTCTGTGTGTCTGAGTTCTCTTCTGTGTTCCGGATGATCTCACTAGTCTTTAATTGACAGCACATTAGTAACAGCTCATCTGACCCTGTTAGAAGGTGATGTTGAAATCTCCCTTTAGCATTATGCTTTTGAGTTTAAAAAGTCTAAATGGCTTTCCATTTTCTTCTCCATTAAAGAAAAATGACTCTCTCTTTAGGGATATACTGTATTTATTACCTGATTGGTCTTTCAGTGCTTACAGACTATGACAATTTATTAAGTATATAGGGACACACTCAAGGATTTGGCGTGCAGTAATTAACAATCTTTGCAATAGGCAGGTCTCAGGAAAGCTGATAGAAAATGCAGTAAAGGTATGAAACAATGTAGATTATTTACATATATGAAATATAAGAACCAAACATAAACAAAAGCCTAAACCTTAGATGTTTGTATTTTGTTTAGGGAAAAGTGGTACAGAACAGCTTCCATGCAGCTTGACAGAACGCAACCATGTTCCAAGACCAAGATGATCAGAGGTCTCATTTTATTGCTCCTTTCTTCTGTCAGAAAAGATGTACATGTCACGAACATGGACTGAAATCCGTGTCAGATCTTGTAGAAGACCCTATGCGATGCGGTAAGAGCTGGAGAAAACAGGAGGCGTGGTAAAAGGGAACACACAGGGGTTTAATAGTGCACAAAATAATAGTGACAATCCATGAGACAGTAAACGGGGAAGACAGAACGGCATCCAAATCCAAACGTGTTCAAGGGCAGGTTAAAGCACAGTCTGAGAGTCCATCAACAAGGAATCCATCCTGGGACGCGACAAAGTTAAAATCCCCGGGATGGGGGAGCACATGGACAAACAAAACATGGAGGTCCAAGGGTGAGGGGGCGAGATCCTCCAGACCCCAGGCTCAGGAAGCGGGAGATGTCGGGGATGAGGCCTATGCCCTCAGGAGACAGGCGTAGGGTTTTCTGGTGCTAGGCGGGCCTCGCGACATCTTACCCTAATGATGAGCCCCGAGGACTGGAGGAGCTGGTCTTTAAATAATAACGCTGAAAGGGTACACCTGGGGAGCTTAATCACAAGGACAATAATGGGAGCAGTGGAGCGCCCTCTAGGGAGGGATGTCAGGCTTGACAGTACAGTTGAGATGTATACTTATAGTATATAAGTATATAAGATGTATAGTTATTTCAAGTGGCACATTTTCTTATGCCTGTTGTGCTACTGAAGATCTGGTTGTCAGTTCCCTGTTTAGGAGGGATGCAAGAATCCTAAGAGGTTTTAATGGTAACAGAAGTACAGTAGCACTGGGAAAGAAGGAGTGTCTGTACTTCACCCTTTCAAAGTTGAACCTACATTTATTAAGACCCAAAGAAGGCTCCACAGCTGAAACATTGTGTTTTCTTTCTTCCCTT
The DNA here is from genome assembly GCF_059453375.1 of Lepisosteus platostomus. Classification (NCBI taxonomy): domain Eukaryota; kingdom Metazoa; phylum Chordata; class Actinopteri; order Semionotiformes; family Lepisosteidae; genus Lepisosteus; species Lepisosteus platostomus. The sequence goes on from NC_142611.1 coordinate 17,653,851, forward strand.
TTCAGCATGGAATAAACCAATTACTTTTTCCTTTGCAGCCTATGCATACTGACACAGCTACCCACCTGAATTTATTATTGTCAAAATGCTAAAATAGGTAGATTGAGAAGGTGGACTCAATTCAAAGCATGTCAGGACATTCTCTATTTTCACTAAGTTTCTCTTTTAACACCACACTAGCACGCAGATTACACACACAAGTCCCCTGATGTTTTGTTGAACTTATCCTCTCTGTTGGACACCATAGACTTTCTTTTTGTTTCTGTCTTTTCTCATCACCTTCTGCACTTTTTACCAAATGCAGCATATTGGCTTAGTCTGCTTTCTGCACCCCATATCTTCCAGGTCTGTGGGTAATGTTTTTCCAGAATAGCATTTTCGACACATTTTTGTTCCTTTTTGGATTCTCGTTTGACTATCTTTCTATTTTATACAGCTGTGGTCTCTACTTTATAACTCTGTGGGCTGGCTACTACCATGTGGTTCTTGTTCCAGACTGACCTTTGGACACTTCAAAAATATTATCAAACATTCACCCTGAATGTTTTGTTTTTCACTTAGCCTATTTTCTTTCATGACCATACCAATGCTATCACATATACTGTAACAAGCCAATTAAAGCCCTTAAGTTGCAGTTAAATTCCTTGCCTTGTTTGTAATGCCTTTTAAAAATAGAATGTTTGATACACATCACCATCACAGTACAGTACACCAACAGAAATGCAGTTAATAGAAAATACAGGTGAGGCTCCTATTTTACTTGGATATTATTTGGATAGTATTTTTTAAAGTTGTTTTCATTAGTTTGGATGTGACTTGATGATTGGTTCTACAGTGAGGTTTAAGTAAACACTTATTTATTGTGATAATAGTTCTACAATGTCCTTTTACACCTAGAAGAGGATCCAATTTATTCACCTTTAAAATTCAGCACCCACCTAGGTAACACACAGTAGACTTATGCACCAGCAGCCCCATTACACAACAGACAAAGAAGTTAGAAACTGAGTTAATATGGAACTTTAATAAGGCCAGATTGTGCAAGATCTGAGCCAGAATTTAACGTGGACACTCTTTACTCTTGTTTACTCCATTACTCTTGTTTTAATATATCAGCTGAAGGACAGCACCTCTAACGATTCTGTGATATGAGTTTGGAAATTCTGGTCAGAAGACGACCACCTAATGACACACCATTACCAACTAAAACAGTAGTGTGGTTGTCCTTTAAACAGTGATTTCCTAAAGTTGAGGCACCCTGCTGATTTTCATTCCTATTAGGTTAGTAATCACTGGAGCCAATTAAATAAGTTACTTGTTTCTTTACACATTTCCCTGTTTTAGTAGTCCATTCTTGGTGTCAAAAGAATTCAATTTCAAGTGTATAGTTCTGTATACCAGAGGTTTTGGAACCTTTAGAATTTGTGATACCTTACCTTATTTAATAAGAGTTTACTCCCTTATTTTCATCTATTGTAAACAGGTCTTAATATAGTAGTTAATCAATGTATGATGAAAAGAACATAGATTGGAATAGTAATGTATCAAACACTTTCACAAGTTTTTTTTCCCTTTGTTCTGCAGATAAGAGGATAAGGGAAGGTTTGCAACTCAGTAATTAGTGCTATGTTGATTTCAAGTGGAAAACCTGTTAAAACTGGAAAGCAAATGTTAAAATATGCTTTGGATATAAAATGGAAATCAATTAGCATGTGATTAAGAACTCGGCTATAACAAAAGACAGAAAACATACTGGTACTTATCTCCGATGTCCAATGTCTTTAAACCACTGCGTAAGAGGTCTCCTAACCTGTACTCACCAGGCAAAGCTTGCTTACAGTCATTTTTGAGAACAGAACAAACTCATTTTATAGAGTGAAGAAATTTGTTTTTTCTATTATCAGTCATCTATAATGTGTTTATGGTAAGTAAGCTTCAAAACTGCTTACTTTAATAGGCTTTATGCATGTTTACTCTGGGTTAAGAGCCATGTAACAGGATTTATTTATGATCATCAAGCTTTGCCCTTTTGTAACAAGGTATCAGCACTGGATATGTAAGCGCCGATGCTTAATGTACAGAAGACTCAAACAAATGGGAACTGTGGAGCCCTTGTTAATTAAAAAGTAATTGCTTCTGTTGTATCCTGTGTTATTGCTTTTGCATTTTAATGCAGCTAGTGTATATATGGGGATTGGTGGTATGTTTTTGTTTGTTTTTGTGCTTCTCCCCAAACTACAGTTCTCTATTATAAAACAAACATTTGAACCTAGCACATTATAATAAGAACATACTTTCCAGTAATGTGGAATAAGTGTTTCAAGGATTAGACATTTGGCAATGATTTCAGTCAAGTCTCAGACTGACAGTGAATTTTAAAACTACTAAAAGAATTACTGTCACAATTCTGACAATTTGCAGGTATTGTAGCCGAATATGCCGCCTAAAAATTTTATAGGTGCTACAGTAGGTGGAGTAGTTATTAGGTGAAGGACCTTTATCCCCACACTGGTTGTCAAATCACCCAGATTCACCAGCATATCCACAGACGGGTACAAGACAGGTACATTATATCATAGCAGTTTTTATTCTAATATGCAACTTGCAAACACACCAAGGTACATTATCACTGTACCTCTGCAAAAATACACGCTAACAATCTAGTCCCAAAAAAACAGTTGAAAAAGAAGATAAAAAATCTCAAGGAGCATGGTGGGACATTTCTCACACAATCGTATGGATGTTGTTAAGAAAATTAAAACAGACTACATTAATAATTGTCTTCCAGACAATGAGCTTATACTGTATTAAACATGAGAAAAAAAACATATTAATAACTCAAACAGAGCAGAATCTTTATTAAGTAGAGATATGAAGCATATGATAATATTGACATGCTGAATTTACTTGAAAAATTAACTTATTGTGTCATTGAAATGACATATTTAAGATGCCACAGGTATCATTTGTTTGCTTTTTGAACCAAACTGAAAGAGAGCACTAACAGAAAATATGGGGCACCATAGATAATGAAGATGTTCAAAAGTCTGCTTGATAGTGATGGAAATATAATGAGGACATTATTCACAGTGCATGTGGAAATAAAAACTGTCAATGGAAAGTCTTCAAATTACTCATTTGGTTTAAGGGGCATAAAACATTATTTAGTCACAAAATTAAAATGGAACAATAAACATTCTAAATAGCCATCCTTTGGATTACTGTAAGATGTTGATAAGAATGTTATCAGTTCAAGTAGGATTTGTAAAAAAATAATTTCCTGCTAGTGGTCCTATTATCACTTAAAATACTAAATTCTCCAGTGTACAGCTGAAAAAACCTCAGATATGTTAGCAGACTGCAATAAATATATTTTGTAATAACAAAAAACAAGTTGTTTTCAACCTTGATTCTCAAACAGAAACAGATGTTGAAGTGATCTCTATTAACACAGTTCAATTTGGAGTTAATCAAATTGTACTGAAGGAAACGACTAGAAAAGTGGATCAATGCGGACGTGTTTAATACTTCCAGATGCTTTTTGTCATCCTCAATAACAAATGCATGAGTTGAAATTCAGCCTATTTTTTAGCACAAAGTAATGGAAGAACAAAGTAGACTGCAGCTGAGGATCAAATTGCTAAATTATTACTCTTAGGCTCATTGTATTACAAATAATGGGGTAGGAGGATGCATTGGTTAGCCTTGAAGACTGGGGTCTGGGTTCAATTCTGGATGTGGGGCACTATCTGTGTGGAGTCTGCATGTTTTCCTTCTGTTCACAAAGTTTTCCTCTGGGTGTTCCAGTTTCTTCCCACAGTCAAAAGACAGACTGTTACAGTAGGTTAATTGGCAACTGTGAAAATTGGCCTTCGGTTTAAATGTGTTTGTGTCTGTGTGTCTGCCCTGCAAAGGACTGGCATCCCATACAGAGTGTATCCTACCTTGTGCCTGTTGCATGCTGTGATAGGCTCCCCATGCCCCTGAATTGGAAGTAGCAGGTAGATATTGGATGGATGGAATATTATTAAAGTATTTCCAATAGAACAACCTATTCTTGACCTTCTGGTACCTTAGGACCCACAAACTATTGGAATGCCATTGTTTATGGAGCCATGTACAGTATTTTGCTTTGTACAGGAAATTCTGGAAGAGAATGTCAAGCCACCCTTCACCAGAGGAAGCCAAAAGTAGATCATGCAGGAAGACAAGATGGCTTCAGTCTAGGTCTTTCTAACATAAGAGTAAATCTTCTACTCTTATAGAAGTAGATCATCTAACATAAGAGTAGATCTAGAGCTGAATGGCTGAAGAAGATATTTTGTGTCTTGGATTGGAAATTAAAATTCACACCTAACCCTCAAATATAATTGACACAAAGGCTGTTCTGTTAGGAAGAATGCTCCAGAATTCCAAAAGGTCAATGCAAGAGACTGACAAACATTACAGGAAACATCTAATTGAAGTCACTGATGCTCATAGAGCTGTCACCAGTTACTGAATCTTAATGTTCATGTACTCACAAAATTATATTTTCTGTTTGATCATTTTACATTTTTCATGTCATATGTTCAATCAGGCTATTTTCATCTTTAATTCAGACATTAATAAAGATCTAACTACATTTCAGGTCTAACATATACTGTACAGTCCAAGAATATGGATCAACATGGGAGGTTCATAAACGTTTTCTCGGCACTGTAGCTGTGTTGATTACATCTGAACCTAATTACTTTCTCCTATGTATCACTCTTCATCCATTTTTATAAATTAAAAATGGAATAATTTATTTTTTAATTGTCAGTGCTAACTTTGTGTGATTTAACTAGTACTCTGAAATACTAAAAGCTGTAGATTAACTCTAATATCAATTAATTAGAACCAGACAAAGTTCAATCTTCAATTATAGAGTTCAAATAAATAATTTTCTGATCTTGAACCTGTCAGTTTATGGGAAATTGAGCATCTCTTGCACAGGCATGCTTTTTCCCCCCAATGTGAGTCACTGCTTTCAGATTTTATTTTCACAGCAAGGATTTTTTTGTTGTTTCCAGATAAATTACAGTTTACAGGATAGTTTTTTTCTTATTACTCTTATTTTTCTTGTGTGTCCATTTCCTTGACTTTTGTATAAATTGATTTTAGTACATATCACTGTTTGCTCATCAATTTATTTACAGTAAGCTATCAAAAATAAATGTTAATACTTTTGATTTATGTTTAATAAATGCAATTAGGCAATTTTGAAATGGTCAAATTAAACCAAAACCAGAACTGTTTAATACAAATTTCAGGTGCATTTATAAGCTTGAGCCAACTTCCAAAAAAGTTGAAGACTTCCATTCGTTCTTTTTCAAATGTCTAGAGAAAGTGGGTCCTGGCCTTTTTCCCTTTTAAGTCACACAGTATATAAATTCCAAGAAAGATCTAACATAAACTATTTTAACCATTCTGTGGTATGATAAAGGTTAAATACTAGGCACCTTGTATTCTGTAAAGGGTTACAGTCATGGCACTCCCACTGTGTTCGCCTTTGAACCAAATCTGTAAGAATAGGTATTTTCTTGAAGGCATTTACTTCTTAAACAGATAAAAAAAAACAGTTAAACTAGCAAAGTAATGAATGTAGGCAGGTTTCCCATTAAAGACAATTCATAAATTATGCTCTTGCCTTTTATTGCAATCATAAAAAAGTTTGAAAGTTAAAAATGAAGTTGAACATTTCAAATTAAGGTGACTGATCATTTTAACAGCTTTTCATAATAAGTTCACATTTTTTCACCTGTCATGAGACCAGATTTTAAATGACTCCTACAGAAGGTTCTTATGGCCAACTGTATATTTATGACTTTGGACAAGTATGCATAAATTATGAAAATATTAATAGCTATAGCTAGTAATATTCCCAAAATATCACCAAAGATCTTTACAAGATTAGCTAGTGTTGGTTTTCCAAGACTGTATTATGAGCAGTGTTTCCTCAGACAGTATTTGAATGCAGACTAAAGCAATCAATTTTGTGTTTTAAGCTTTTTAATGGGCAGTATCTCCTGTTTTTTAAACATTATAATCAGTGTTATTAAAATATTTCTTGGAGATGATTTGCCATGTTTTGCCATGGAAAGATCATTGTGACTACTAATAATAAGACACTATGTCAATAACTGCCAGGAGAAACCTCTCTCTGAGGTTTGAAAAGGCTCATCTATCTTGACCTAAGTATCCCCATGCCAGTCAGATCTGGGATTCTGCCAAAGAAATAAACCCATTTGTGTCAGATTGTGCTTAACTGTGTGGAAGTTTGCAATATTGACTTCTGTTCATTAGGGGCTAAGCTTAATTAACTGAATGCATCCATAGTATTTCTGCCAGATCACCCTGAATAACTAATGGGAATGGTGCAGAATGGAATGGAATGGTAATGGAATAACTTCACAAAACAGACTCGTTTAGTTTTTGGGGTATCTCACAGAATCGACATGATTGTTTCAGTCAATTTGCCAACTGTTTGAAATTGTATAGCATTATCAAATTACAGTAGGTTACTGTACCTTTTGCAACCTTTTATGAGTAATGAGAAAATGTGACCTGTATAACTTTGTTCTAAAAGGTTTCAGAACATAAAGTATATAGTATATCTATTTATCAAACAGAACATGCTTGTTTACACTTTTGGTAGTAATCTGTATTTGAAATAACTCTCTTCAAAGCAGATTAACACTCAGTCCCTTCAGAGATTACCATTTAAGGAGGCATCTCTAGAGGGGGTTTTGTTTTGCCTTAGAACCATGTTTTCTTATCTCAGAAAATCATTTTGCCAATACGCAAAATAATTATCTGAAAATAAATGTTTATGAGTAAACCTAGATGAGGCATTCAACAATGCACACAAATTCTAGGCCATTGAGGAAGTGCACTGCCAAGTAAAAGAGAGTCCAATGAAATAAATTGACAGTAATATGCTGACTTACTGCTGCCTTATTGTCTGCCAAACACATGATACTTTATTTCTTGCCCATCTTCTTTCTAATGTTCTTCTTCCACTATTGTACCCCATTTTATAGTTCGTAGCTCAGGGACTAAGCTAAGCTTCAAGAACACCTAAGCTTTAGTAACATGGTTGGGTAGCTTGTTCCCTAAACTCTTTATGTAAAGAAGTACCTCCTGTTCTTGACTAAATTACATTTGTACAGAGTTCCAGTTGTATCTTCAGGTTTATGTTACCCTGTTTGTTCCAAAGACATTCACTGGATAGATGTTGTGCCATCCCTTGAATACAGTGAATACATGTATAGTATCATGTCCTTTTGTGCCCTTCTCTGACCAAAAAGGTTGCTTTACTGATACATATCAGTATAGGACATTCCTCTAAGCCTGAGAATTTACAGTATGTTTCAGCTTTTCTCCAGACAGATTCCTGAACAGCTATATATATTTTTTATAATGTGGGAAACAAAATGGTCCACAATATTCTAAATGAAGTCTTACGTCTGCATTGTACAATTTTAACATCCCCAAACAAAATTTCAAAATGACAGTAATTTGAAAACACCCTTGTTGTTGTTTCTGCTGAAGTTATTATTTTTATGTTTTATCTATTGCATAAATCAATGTTACATTACCTCGTTAATGGTATGTACAGTGTCTTTGCAGTATGCTAATGCAAGGATACATTGTGGCTTTAAATGGTAATTAGCATCACATTTCAAAATTTGAAAAACAATTCAGAGCCACTGTTGTAATTTGAGAATGTTAAAATATATGTCTTTCATTAAAGATAATATATTAAGTTTTGATATTAAAAATACAAGAATTGGACATAATGTGATATACAGTACTAAGGTCACCAATGTGAAATTTTTGTAATGCAGCGAACTTAGTGCTTATAGATGTCAAACATCAAAATGAAGCTTGAACTTGGAGTCTGGAGATGCATTATTCTTTGAACTGTTCAGCAACTGTACCAAGTTCTCAATCTCAAACAGCCTCACAACTCTGCAGTCACCTTGGGAGCTAAAGAACAGCAGCTCCCAGACCCAGTTTTCGTTCCTTCTCTGTGCTCTCCTTACCTCGGGCATTGTACTAATTCAGTACAATTCAGAAACTGCAGCTTTTGAATCTTTGAATCACTACACGGCCCTGCTGTATGAACATGAAAAAAAATTTTTTTTTTTTCCTCACTCAAGTCTGTGTCAGTTGCTTTCCTCTCCATAGAAAGAAAAAAAAATCGTACTGCATACATGAAAATGCAAGATGTGTGATGTGAAAAAGTACCACCTCTGTGTACTGATCAAATTAGTTCTGTCCCACAAATGGCATGCCAAGGTTCTTGATAAGAGATAGAGAAACCACCAGTTTGCATTGGAAAACTAGTCATTTCCTATAAGTGTCTCAATATTGTGCTAATAATTTCTTGACTCTCATAAAATTGTTTGCTGATCTTGCCCCAGAGTGGCAAATTGTGTCTTGGAAATAGCAGTGACAAAGAAAGACAAAGAACAAGAAGAAAGAAACATTTCTGCTCCTATGTCTGCTCAGTATGACTGCTTCTATATAATTTTTGTGTTCTAATATAATGGAGAGATCGCAAAAAGTTGGTCACTGAACATCTGGAGAGGGTTGGAAAGGAGCTGAAGTCTTAACACGTAGGAAGACCACCCACTTTAGTTAATAATATTTGATCTGTTTGCAAGCACAGAGGATGAAAGTGGCTGGCTCAGCTGATGTCTCTGGCCTTGACAGTGCTGAGCCACGTGCCATGCTGAGAGCAATTTCATTGCAAACTGTGAAAAGTGGAAATAAAACTAGAAAACCTCAATGCCTCTATTTGTGCACTGTCTAGCAGACAGGAGTGGGAGATGGTCTGTTTTATCTGCACCCTGTCAGTCGCGGTGAGCTTCTGTTTTTAATATGCAGGTGCAATACAGATGAAGTTCAGAGTACTCCAGACTGTTGTTGTCTAATGCTGATAAAACATCCAAAGTTATTCTTGGGAAAAGATGCTGTAATGAAATGCTGGTATGAAAGCAAGACAGATTATTTTTCTGAAATAAATAAATAAAATTGGTTTAATCTTTTGGACTGTATACTGTATATCTTGCCTCTCTCAAGCTTGTATTTTGTAAAATATTCATAGGCAAGGCACACTATTACTATTTAATACATAACTGCTCATATTATTTTATTTGCTATGACCCTGGGAAATGTTATGCCACAGTGCTGTATTTAATTTTATTCAAAACTGAGAGCATCCTAATAACCAAATGATAATGATATAACTACTGTATGTAGTTGTAATTAGACCTTTGTTGCAATTGTAGTACACAGTAATGCAGCTTAACATGATGTGGCTTTATACGCAGCAAACAGTTGTTTCACAATGTAGCCTTTTATAGGTTACAGATAAGAGGACGCCCATTTGTAGTTACTGTAATCGAAATCTAATCTTTTAATCTAAAGATCTCATCCAGCTGTTTCTTGAAAGAAGCCAGGGTGTCAAGCCGATATCCTGGCTTCTTTCAGAAAACATCTGGATGAGATCCTTGAATGCAGGGCTCAACAGCATGGCGGTATCTTATTCCATACTCCCACAACCCCTTGGGTGAAATACTGTAGTCCACTTGTGTCCTGTGGTTCGCCTATAACTGCTCATTCTGACGAAGTCTGCTGGGTTAACTTTGTAAGCCCCTTTGAGGATCTGAATATTTATATGAGGTCGCCTAATAATCTTCTTTATTCAAGACTAAGAGGGTTCTATTCCTTCTGCCTGTCAGTGTAGGAACTTCCTTTAAGCCCTGGAACATATTTGGTTGTTCTTTGCTGGATTAATTCTAGAGCTGCAATATTTTACACAGTATTCTAAATGGAGGTCATATTAAGTGAATTCTACAATAATAACATACTATCAGTTGATTTGAATTTTATGCTATTGACTATACTGTATATCATAGATTTTTATTTGCCTTTCTAATTGTTTCCTCACATTGTCTAGTAGAGGTAAATGATGTGTCAACATACAGTAAAAACCTAAGGCTTTTTCATAAGTGATTTGTACGAAAATATATTATATATTTGCATAATGCCCAGCTAATCATCTCTATTTCACACTGTATTTTGTAATGAAAGTTAGGAAGAAGGGCAAATCCCAGTTGCTGACAATATCTAGACCTATACATAATGTGCATCATTTCCCAGGATATGTCATACTACAATCATCATCACTAACAATACCATCAATGCAACATACTGTACCTTTATTGTAATTTATTGTGGTTTATTGTAGGAGGTCAAACTTTCTTACCTATAAGACTGGATGATATATTTGATCTGACACTAACTTTAGGAGGTTTGTTTTACAATATTAAATGAAATTCTGTTGTAAACTCAATATTAGAACAGCTAATGTATCCTTACAAAAGCTTACAAAGCATTTTTATATTTAGTCTAAATTGGAAAATCTTTTGATCTTCATGACTCGGATACCACTACAGGAGGGATAAGTGCCAAAGACATCAATTTCCATACAGTGAGCCCTCCTTTACTTTTAGAAGAACTGAAAGGGTAGTATGATTTTGACAATCTTGCCAGATTTCACCTTCCCAATAACAAAAGGGATACACTGCCCAACTCAAACGCACCCAAGCCACGTCCTTTTGACCAACTATGAAGTACTTCTTGAGGTGCCATAGACAGCTAATAAGAAGTCTAAACTCAAATTGGAAATAATCAGATTATTATGTTGTAAAAGAGATTTTACTGGCTTTACTAGTTGGAAACCATGTACAAAACATTTTTGACATCTTTTTACAGACTTTGAAAATATTATGCTATATAAAAGAAAATGCAACAGAAATGACTTATCCACTGTTATTGTAAATGTCTAGCAATCATGCGCGATAAGTTTGTATAGAGAGTCCAGGCTGGGCATGTATCCACATATACTATAGTGCAATTTGATATTGTATACTTCATGAGTACTTTTCAGGAAAGTCAAAGAACTAATTAAAACACTATCATTGTGAAATAATTTTACTGAAGTATACAGTATGTGGATACATGCCCATGTCCACAAGATAAGACTTCATGATGTCTTACTCAATATTTTGAGTAATATATCATTCATGTCTCATCGAAGTGTGAGTCAAAGTACTGACATTCCTAAACAAGTTTTGTTTGCTTAAGGTAACCCTCAGAATGAGTCTTCAGCCACAACTCACTCAATATCAATGTGGCTATCTGATTATTAAAATCCTCCTGGGGGCTCATTAGCTTTTCTCTAACTCGTAACAAAATGATATCTCGCCCTACTACAGGACAGTTATGCAACTGCACTACAAAACCCTCTCATAGCTAGTTACACAGAATAGAAAAGGAACAGCTCAAATGTCAACTTCTGAGCTTTCTGTATTAAACAATATACTTGAATGACAGGCCATCTCTCAGATGATGTATTGTGAGTTGCACACTTGTACAGCAAACTCAATTGCTCACCATCATTATTTCCTTAGCAACAATAAAAAAAAACAACAAAAATTCAGCCTTGAAGCCATTCAGATTTTAAAACTGATTTCATTTTATGTTGTCATTTTATTACATAAAGAAGCAGACATCAATTGTCACGGACGTCCAAAGGGACTAACCGTGGAGAGCAGGAGAGCAGAAAAAGACCCATATGCGTAGCGGCGGAACGGGGAAAAGGCCCGGGCTCAGCAGTTCAGGAGTCAGATAGAAACCAATGCCCTCAGGCAGCGGACGTGGGGCGACCTGGGTTGTTAGGCGGGTTTCAGGACTTTGAACGTCAATGCTGAGCCATGACAACTGAAAGAGCCAGAAATATATACTGTAGCCCCAGAGAGAGAGACACACCGGAAGGACAGCAAAGCACTGGAAACAAGAGACAGGACAGAGAAGGAGCGCCCTCTGGCTACAGAGGGCGTGACATCAATACCCAGAAGAACAGTGCAAAAACTGCTCAAATCTCTGTCAACCTCTCCTTTTTAATGTAGCTTCACAAATATGTGGAGGCTATAGAAAATACCAAAAAAATACAGTACATCTGAATAATGGCAAATGTGAAAATAAGGTGTTTTCAGGATTAGTTTTTATAATTCCATAATTCCTTTTGAAGGTGTTATTTCCCTTTATTCACAAAAAATAAATAATCCTTTAGATCACCTTTCAGAATATTTTATTTTTTTGCATTAAATATGTGCAAAACCATATCTAAGGTTAATAATTTACAATAAAAATCATATTTGAAAAAAATAGGTATTTTTTAAAAGGACTGTCGGAACACATAATGGTGATACAGTATGTTTAAAATATTTATTTTCCGTTTTTGGTTTGAAAAAATCAATGTGAATACAGTACAATGTAAAAATACTTCTTAGTGTATTAGTGTTCTAAAACTTCCAAAAGTGCTTAAAGTATAAGGAAAAGATAAAGCATAAGCTAAGAATCAACTTCTGAATCATCATCTGACAATGAGCAAATTGCTAAACCTCTTTGCGGTCTATTTCTTTAAATGATTTGAAAACACAGGATAGATTGCTATTTATTTTGTAATCAGGAAATTTAGAGGAGTTCTTTCATTAATCAGGTGTACATGATGCATATACTGTGCAAAAAATATTTTTCATATTACGTTTTTGATGTTTTTTTGGGCCTGTATGCTAGAATGCTTTTTCCATCTTTGTCCCCAGTTTGGCTTAGAGGTTACAAGATGTGCTTCATGGGCATTTAAACATATCCTTTTATTGTGTCCCAAAAAGTGTATGAAATAACAAATAAAGCTTAGCAGATCAGTATGTTAATTTTTGCTGTATGTTCCAGAAGAAGTAAAAAAATAAATCTGTAAAGTATGCAGTAAACAAATCCTTGGAACTTTATTGTGATACATGTCTACAAGTTCGAATATTTCTGTGTTTTTGGTTGAAATCCATACTGTATTCATCTTTACTTACAGTAAAAACACTTCAGGTTTAAATGCATAAAGATGGATAATCAATCATTTGCTAAAAAGGCCCTCGTTTTCTCCTAAATCAGAGATCATCAGTACCTGAAACATAATGACAACTGATATAACCTGATCTGGTCGTTATCATAAAATTATGTTATTGTTATGGAATCCAGAATCTGAGAATTGAATCACAAAATTTAGGGATTATTAAATCAGAACATCCAGTCCAACTAATCACTAATTAGAAACCTATTGATTGATGGTGTCTAATTTGGAAATTGAAATTTGTGCTTGCCTCTGGTGGAGATACATTATAAGTGGGTTGGGTACTCTTTTAGAACAGGTTTGCTGGTCAGAATTGTGATTTACTTTATTTCAGCCCTTTCTCTCTTACAGAATATAAGTGTTTCTTCAGCAGTATTTCATAAAACCATGAGTACTCAGCACAGTAGATATTGTTATGTGTAAGTGACAGGTAAATATGCAAGAAAATGCAAAATAGTAAACTAAAAGATTAAAACTATTTTTGCTAATGCTTAGTAATTATGCTGCAACTGTACAACATTTTTAAATCATTACTCTGTGCTTTACCCACTCAGAGGCCAAAATGGTAAACAGACTGAGTAATTATGGTGAATTTCCATGATAAATAGCTCAATTAAATCTCTGCTTCTAATGATCACTTAATTGTGACATTAATATTTCATTTTCATTCATTGTTAGTGCAATTGCTTTCCTGACAGGCACTTAGTATCTATCTGTCTGTTGACACTGCTGATTTCTATATTTCACCCATGATTTATCTACTTACTTTGGATCTCTAATAATTTTCTCTAATCAAAATACACTGTCTTGTTTTCAAGATACTTAAATACAACATTATCAAGGTCATTTTGAGAATGGCAAACATTTTACAAGAAGAAAGGAAAAAAATGTTTATCTTTTAGTGTAGTAAACCCTCTTGTGACTCAGAGATGTACTGTTTTAGCTTCTTCTTTTTTTAAGTTCATTTAAGGTTTATGGAAATAATTACAATATTTTTCTACTTTAAGACCATACCAGTTATCTCTGGACATTTCTAAATTAAAACTATACATGAGTTGAAGTACAAAACAAAATAAATTGTTATTTTCATTACATGTCATTCCAGATAGAGTACTGTATCTGACTTGAATACACGTTGCAGGCAATTGATGTATGGTTTGTGTTCTCGGTGGACATTTGAAATATTAACAATAAAATTAATATATTTAGTAAGTATACAATCGTTGGACTACAATCATGGACTCCAGTATCCCCAGTATTGATATTCCCAGTCATATACGACCAATTTAAAATTATTTCTTTTGTTGCCTTGCTATAAGCTTCCAGTGACACATACTGTACAGTACAGGCTTAGCATACTGTCGTCCTTACAGCCAGGACCTGATTTCTCTTCATTTCGAATTTGAGCTTCCTCCATCCAGACAAGATTAACAAGCTGGGCTTTTTCTTTGTCTACTCTACACTTACCTGACTTTCCACCCTTTGTCCTGTTAAGTGACTCCGGAGCCTTCTGGGAGCCATAGTCTTCTCTTAGTTTCCTTTGCCAGTCAGAGGTGATATTGTGCTTATTTGTGGCTCTGTCACTCACGGCATAACATATCCTCCTCTCCAGCATTTTCAGAATTAACAGAATAGTCAAGTACAGAAGAAGTGCACCTAGGAGCAGTTGGGTTACAGCAGCAGTTAGGAGCAGCAGATACAGTTACTGTATCTCATGTGAACACCAGCACCTGTCTCTTTGTGGAAGGTTCATCCACCTCCTGATCTTTATCTCCATTCTCCTTACACTCAGTCTCCCCAGATTGCTTCACTTTCTTTCTTTTTTTGATCGACATTTTTTTCCATTCAAGCCGTAAGTGGGTGTTGTTTTTCTTTCTTTCTAAATTTGGAGTTTTAGCATTTTGTGCTAGTATTTTGCCTTCTCTGATCTTTCCAGCCTCTTCTGCTCCTTCTGTTCCACTGTCTTCTTTGTCTCATCTGCTCTAATTATTGGAAGTCTTCTAATAAGTCTTCTCTCTCTAATTTCTCTAATTCATAGACAGATGCTTGTTTTTTTTTGTTCCTCCGCTTTTCATTCTGTAAGGACTAGTAGCTCTTCTTTCTCATTCTTGTTCATTGAGTAGTTTCTGTCTTACTTGTGTTGCCAAAACTTGAAAACCTTTCTGTTTCTGTTCTACAATAGGAGCAAAACACTTCTTATACTTTATTGCTCTCCAGCAGACAGTCGGCTAGTTTCTCCCAGGCTGGGAGTACTATGCACTTGGCTGCAATCTGCATCCACATTCTCTATTTAATATGACATTCCAGGTAGGAGGGACATCTGGCCCATTGCTACAGAAGGGTCTGAGCCCATAAAACACAGAAAAGCAGTAAACTAACAAGAGTACAGAAGTACAGGTTATTCTTCAGCAAAACTGTAAGCTTACCTTAAAGCTTAAAGCCTACCTTACTATTTACAGTTCTAAATGACTTTCTTAATTTGTCTTACTATCAGCGTGGGAAACAATTGTGCTTTCAGTCTTACAGTAACAAACATTCTTTTTTGTGTTCAACAAAAATCTTTTTACCAGTCTTTTCCTTCTTCATCAGGACTCTTATCTTTATTTCTTGAACTCATATCTAGCTTCATACTGTATTGCTGACCTATTTCCAAAGGAAAATGTATTTCAAACAGCTGTGTTTGCTTTGTCCTTCACTCGCTGATTGTGAACTGTTCCTCCTGTTGCACCCACCAGCTGACTCTTTCTGCCAAACAGTGGTGTTGTTGCAACCATTTGTAACAGTGTCAGATATTCTGTAAATCAATTGTGATTTCTCGCTACCATAGTCCAGATCACTAACTTGAAGTTGTACCCTTTGCTAAATCTGTTTCTAAGTGCTAGTTTATGAATTTTTGGACCTGCCTTCTTGCTTGCTCACATTTGTAAGGTGATTTTTTACATTTAAAAAATAAGACTTTTTTTCTGCTTACAAATAATTTTATTTAGCCTCTATATTACAGCTAAAACCTGTAGAAACAGTGACTGGATTTTGTTAAACCAAGACCATGACAGCACAGCATATAAAATAAATACAGTAGGTGTACTATACTGTATACACCATTCAGAAATGTCAGGGATTGCCAAGGGTTAAATATTAAGATATTGGAACAGCTGTCTTTTCTTAGTTATATCCGTGAAAATGTATATTTTTCAGTTTTGAAATACTGTTAAATCAACTACTACAAAGCTAACAAGGTGTATTTTGTTTAAAATGAAGGTTGAGGATTTTGTGTGGAAGAAACAAAGTGCTGTTCTTGCCTACGGATTTCCAATAAACTCAACCATTACACTGACAAAATAATATTCAGGTTAGATGCTGGCTTTTAGATTGACAGATTTTATAGTTCTGATACACACAGCATTTTGTGTTTTTATTATGAAAGAACTGATGTTCAAATGAACAGATTTAAAATCATGATAAAATATTTCTGTGATGTTTCTATGAAGACAGTCATGGTATTGTAATGTTGTAGGGCATGTTCTGCAAGATTGGTACAGTATACTGTAGGATCTATCTGTGTATCATGAAACTGAGTGCCACAGGAGCCACCAAACACTTAACAACAGCTCTTTTAAAGTATCAGAAGTTTCTTCTCAAGATCTGGCGTTCTTTTAAAGTGTTCTAATTGGCTTACAAAACATGTCCTAATGTTATTCCAAGTGATGTACTGTATCTGCACTAGCACTATGATTAGCGGTCTGCAAATTAAAATCCTTTGGTACTGGATAACGTCTACTGAATTTAGTCAGTACTTTCCCTGTGGTACACTCTATCCTTGGAGAACAGGTATAGTCCAGCCCTTACTGTTATAAAATGTTTTGCGCACCTAAATACTGTAGCATTGTCCTAATGTCTTTAAAGAGTCTTCTAAGGGGTACTGCAAAAGATCTCACTTACAGTATTTAAAATGTAAGATGTCTTCACAAAATCAATGTGATGTGTGATTTTGCGCTCCAGACATTTATTTAAACACACAGTGCTCACGAATGGTTGCTGTCTCATAGATGATGAGGGAAAGAGTGGGTAACCACTGGAATACGTTAATGTTATCAAGCAATAGGAAATCAATTAATTACAATGGCTGTTTTTTATAGAATGCAATAAAACATTTTACAGCCCTTAATTGTGCAACCACAATCATAAATTTATAGCTGAAGAACATTTTAGCTTTTCCCTAATACTAAAGAAATACAGACGGTTGTGTACATTTGCATTTCTACTTAATTACAGAACGTTGAAAAGAAATCAAGCAATCAATTGCAAATAAGAATAGGAGGCTCAAGTCTTTTGCTTGGCCCCAAGTAAAATCGATAATCTCTGAGTGCAAATATTGATTGAAATGAATATTACTCTTGTTTCCCTCTAATGTAATATCCTTACTCTAAT
Source organism: Lepisosteus platostomus (assembly GCF_059453375.1). Lineage (NCBI taxonomy): Eukaryota > Metazoa > Chordata > Actinopteri > Semionotiformes > Lepisosteidae > Lepisosteus > Lepisosteus platostomus. The sequence continues at coordinate 17,671,282 of NC_142611.1, forward strand.
GGCTCTTTGCATGCATAAACACACAATGTCTGCCTTCACTGTAAAGATTGTTCAGTGATATTTGGAAGAAATATTGGTTACCAGTAAAAAAAAAAGATTGTTCAAATGTTCTTCAAACACTGCAGAACATGTTCAACCTGTAATGAATCTCTGGCTTCAGACATGGTAACAGATATGAGGGACTGTGTGGTGACCAGGTATTTTAACCAGCAATTGATCATTTTCACAGCACTTCTTTATATTACATTTAATATATTTAATATGCTTTATACATACAGTATGCCTTAAACCCATATGTAAGGATAATATTTATTATGGTATTTATTGACAGCAAATAACCAGAAACAAATATTTTACTGCAAAATTATTTTAGGAACATACAGTAGCAAAAGCTCAGACCTGTACAACGTTTTCTTTTCTTTACAGGGGTCAAGTTATGTAACTGACCAGTGGTGGAGAGAAGGTTAATAAATTAAACTGAACTGGGTTTGAATGAGTGAACTGGTTTTTGCTTATAGTATGTAATAGAGAGTACTAAACAAGCAGGTGACTGGTCAATTAGAGAGGGCATGTGCGGTCAGTAACAAGCTATCAGCAATGTTATTGAACCGAATACCCTTGCTTATTTTAAGAAACTGATTGATCAATTACTGTAGTACTAGTGAATCAAATGGATAATATAGGCTGAATGACCTCCAGTCCTTTGTAACTCTTCTTATGTAAAAACTACCTCTGTAATTAATAAGAAACAAGCTTTTACAGACTCCAGTTCTAAATACAGAATTCTATGGAAGACAAAAGGTATAGCACTGCTTAGATGGAGAGGAAAAGACCGCCTAAATTTCTGTCTATAATTATGGGTTATATTATAAAAGATATGTCATAATATACAGTAAATAGCAATAAGAATGCCCAGATAGATACATAATAACTCTTAAACCCAAAATGTACCCAAAGGATTGCATTTAAGAAGCGTATCTGGTTAAACATGACGTTTTGGTTACCTCAACATACAACTTATGTAATATTCATACAGTACTTTTGTGGACATTTTATTTACAGACAGCAATCCCATTGGTCCTGAGGGATCATATCATTTAGAGGTGCTTGCTCAGAAAGCAGGTGGAGTGCTGTAGTCCAATTGGTAGACTGCATCTTGTGTCTGTTATTGCCTTACTATAACTGGGATTCTCCAAAAGGCAGCATGCAACTCTTGCGTTTCAGTTAGTTGTGTAAGGACCTGGAGCTTGTACGCTTTTAGTGTTATCAGCAAGAGATTCATCACCCTGTCTCAATGCATCAATGCTGGCTCTCTTGAAGGCACCATTGAGCTCACAGTGTGTAAAATAGAGAAGGGTTGTGACAAGTGTGAAGAAAGAATATATAGTCATTCCCCCCTGTGTAAGATGTAGAGATCAAGCTGATTAATAGACTGGTGATTCTAAATTGGTAGGGCATATAAACATGGTAGTTCCAAACTTTTCAATATACTGTACATATACAGTACCTGGGCTGAGCTGCAGCTGCAATTTATTGCATTATTGTCCTGATCAAACAAATACTTCATCAACTCTGGAATAAATTAAGTGTGAAGCAGAAAGGGATGTGCAAGATCCGTCATTTATAAAATTATGTGTAACATTTATTTGGTTCACGAATTGGTTATTTAGCTCCTGCCTCAGCTAAAAGACAGCAACAGCCTTGCGTTCAATTACTCTAATTTACTGTTGTTGTCTGATTAACACGCATGATGTCATAAGGGTTAAAATAGAATCTCCTTTGGGACTGCAATCATTCAGTGAAGTAAAATTGTAACTCAGAATTTAACAAACCATCATTTGACAGAGTGTTTAAAGTTGAAAAAAATGTCTACATGTTCCTGGAACCATCCTTACACACTGTATGTTTTGGTTTTGCTCAAGCTTTTCTCTCATGCCATGCTCACCTGTTTCTTTCCAATTAGTGTTTGTTTACTTTTCTGTGTTTTATTGCGCTTGCTGTGGCATGTAATGTGCAATTAAATGAATTTTAAAACTGTTTTAATTTCAGGTTCCCTGATCTGGAAGTATAACCTACTATGAATCAGATGACACTTGGGATTTTACAGGAGAGCAGCATTATTCTTATACTTAACTTTCTGAAGGCCTACAGTACTACAAGGTATGAAATGCATGTCCCCCTCCATTCCGATGAAAAGATTAATTACAACAACACAGACGCCTGCTTAAATATCTGACACAGTTTTATACAAGGTTCCCAGCAAAGCAAGAAATAATAAATTTGCTTTTTCTTGGAAACAGCAGTATACAGTAAGTTGCTCTTTTGAAGTTGTTATTTTCTAACAACAAAAACAAAAAAAGCGACAGTAATATTCTAAAGGAAAGGCAAAAAAGGGATCAATGAAAATGCTTGCTTACTGTTAAACTACAATTTTAGGTCCAAAACCAATATTCAATGATGTCCATGATTGAATAATTTTTTTTTGTGGATCTTGTTGGGGGTAGCTGCTTCATTTTCCTTGCAGTTACATGTATTTATTATTTCATAGGATTACACTTTAATACAAAGTTCTGCATGTTAGTTGCACATCTGTTTGTGCTGTAAGATTTACATTTCTCACCTAAAGCATTTTTAAAGGGCATGTGTGACACTGAATTTCTCAAATGAGTCAAATGTGTCATCCCAAAACATTTGAATACATTGCTTTTAAATGTCACCTATTTTTTTTTCTCAACACAATAACAACAGAGGCAAAGAATGCTAATTTAATTTTCATGGAATGTTTCCAAAGTTATAAAGTGAAAGGCAGTGTAGGACACATAAAAGATTTGAGTTAATGTGTTGATGTTGGTGGATAGAGTTTCATTGTACATTGGAGAGAATAGGAAATAAGAAATACAGAAATAAGACTGCAGCAGTTATTGCCTGCTGTCTGTGCCCTTGCAGATCTCTAGTTTCTTAATATCTCAATAATATCTTAATGCTCCAGACAAGCGTCTGTGGGCACTACCCATATAAAATATCAGCATCTGGGTTGAATCTTCACCATATTATTTTTGCAGCTTTGTACAATTCATGCACTAGAGACTGGAGGGGAAAAATGCATAATTTCACAGCTTGAGCCCTTCATTATTTTCAGAAGCTCTGGGTTATGATGCCCAATGGCACATTTTCCCAGCAGAAATAAAGCTTGTTCCAAACTTATATATATATAGAAAGTAAAATAAAACTGAAGGAAGAACTTTGGATTATGTTTTTATTACAGTACAAGCAATAAGAAATGTGAGTGTGTTGAGGATTGAAATATAAGAGAATTTTATTGTGGATGTTTTGCTTAAGATATAGTGGGATCAAACAGGATATATACAGTAGTAGGTACAAAAAAGATGAATGTCCCTGAACATTCCATTAATTGATACTTTAATATTCTCAACTGTAATGGAGTTCAAGGACAGGAAGAATATAGAGAATTCACCAGTAAATACAGTGGTTTGTTTAGATACAGGGCAAAGTGATCACTAATTAAGTTAATTTAATTTATTTTGTTTTCTATTAGTCAACCATACTGTTCATTTGTCATTTCATGCTTAAACATTAGCTTAAAATTAGAGAGAGGAATTATCTGAGAATGTATGGTGGAGTGTTTTTTGCCAGCTGTTGGTACTAAGGAGGCATGCTTTAACAGGCCCAAAACAGCTGTCTACAAATTAGCACAACTAATCAGTTTTCAGCAATACTTGTGAACCAAGATTTGTACAATATTAGGGTTTAACATGTTTTTACTGAAGCCCATAGAAAGTCATGATTAGACCATTAAAATAGCATCTGCCATCCTAATTTCTTTTTAATTCAGCAAGAACTTCATTCTGTTTTGTGACAATGAATGTGACACTTTAATTAAGCCATGGATGGAAATGGTATCTATTCAACTATATAATGCAGTTAACGGTTGTTCAATAGGACAAAGGCTGAAAAACAGTGCCTAGAATTTACTTAAAATAAAAACATGTGATTGTATATAGACTATAACCCTAATGACCACTTGTAGGAAAATAACAGGATGATTAGCAGGATGTGACACTGTTTTCTACTCTGTTTACTGTTTAAGTGCTGTTTTAAAGATGCCACATGCATAACTGTTAATTATGCAAAACACTACTTAAAGTGAAAAAGAACATGACAGTTACTTGATTTCATCATGGAAGAGAGGTTTGCCCTCAGTAGCTCATTTTAGGAATAATGAAAAAAATAATTTAAGGAGAAGAAGTTTCTACATCCTTCCCAAAGCAAATCAATAATCTTCAAAGTAAACCACATCCAAATTATCCAGTGATTAGAATTATGTTAACAAAACAGTTATGCAATTGTTGATTTTTTCCATTGAATTAGTTAGCTTTCCAGAAAGAATAATATGTTTTCACTGAAGTTTCAAATTTTCTTTCCAGATAATTCACAGCCACTCTGTGAAATCCCACCAGTGCAATTCTGGTGTGTGGTAATGGGATTCAGTTTCTCATTTAATATTCTCTTAAAAACACTCATTCTTTGTGTTTATATTTTAATTTTAAGTGTTTTTGGATAAGAGAACCTGAAGTATTGCATTCAATCGTATTTTTTTTTCAGTTCAGTACATTCTAAAAGTGCATAAAAACACACTGAATTGAAATGTTTCAATTTCAATGAAAAACTGGAATCCATGTAGTGACATGCTGGAGAAGTGTAAGAATCAGCAGGGAATAATAAGCACAAAATGATGTAAATGTCTATCAGATATGGCACATCTAGGAATATTTTAAATATTAAAATTTTTAAAGTACTGTATAAGGAGTGTTTATTGGCCATACAGTACATTTCTGCAAACATCCTTGTAGAGAACATATTGTACTGCAACAGAGGATGCTGAGAATTTCTCACATACTTTCAGCAAATTGGTTCTCCTATTTAAAAAAAAGCTTCTTAAAATGAGTTTAATAAAAATAGCAACTGAAAATGAAAGAAAAGTACATTCTAAGCAATATAATCCGGAGAACTATCATCTTTGAGTAAACAAAATACTTCCTTTTAAAATGATTGGAAAAAAGAGAAATGGTACAGTAGTTGCCCAATTACAGTAATTACTGTAACTACAGTACATCAGTAAAATGTTTCTGATGATTATCCCATAACTGCACATATTGCCAGCAAAATGAAACTCTGCAGGCATTATGAAATGCTATTAATAAAAATAAAACATGAGGATATCAATCCTATCATTCAGAAATATCTGTTGAAGTAAAATGAATTATTCATATAATTCATATAATTCTTAAGAGAAGTAATTATTAAACATAATTTAGGTGAATATGAACAGTTGTAAACAATTAGAAAATATCAAAGTGAGTTTTAGTTTGGAACATACTGTAGACCTTTTTTCGTTCTAGGGCTAAAAGGGAAACTTTTTATTGTAGTACTGTTTGAGCTGTTCAAACACTAAATGAAATATTGGTATTGTATAATCTTCTTATCTTCCTTTTAAGTTTACCCTGCCAAGCCTTATAGTACATCAGTATTGCCAGCAACCATATCACCCTGCAACTCACAACTTGCGACCCACTGAAGCTAAGCAGGTGTGAGCCTGGTCAGTACTGTACCTGGATGGGAGACCTCCTGGGAAAAACTAAGGTTGCTGCTGGAAGAGGTGTGGGGCCAGCAGGGGGCGCTCACCCTGCGGTCCATGTGGGTCCTAATGCCCCAGTATAGTGATGGGGACACTATACTGTAAACAGGCGCCGTCCTTCGGATGAGATGTAAAACCGAGGTCCTGACTCTCTGTGGTCATTAAAAATCCCAGGGTGTTTCTCAAAAAGAGTAGGGGTATAACCCCGGCATCCTTGCTAAACTTCCCATTGGCCCTTACCAATCATGGCCTCCTAATAATCCCCATCTATGAATTGGCTTCATTACTCTGCTCTCCTCCCCACTGATAGCTGATGTGTGGTGAGCGTTCTGGTGCATTATGGCTGCCGTCGCATCATCCAGGTGGATGCGGTGGTGGAGGGGAGTCCCCATTACCTGTAAAGCGCTTTGAGTGGAGTGTCCAGAAAAGTGCTATATAAGTGTAAGCAATTATTATTATTATTATTATATTGAAATCACCTTTCCCCCCCAAAAGATACTATCCACAATCAAAAAAAAGTGAGCATTATGAAATGCTTTCAGAAAAGAATTGCAGAAACATTTCAAAAGAAAAATAAATGTAAAGAAAATTTAAAAATGGTTTACTCATTAACAAAATGTTGATAACTGATAATAGAAAACACAAAATAATACTTTGGTGCAAATGGTGAAGATTACGTACTGTAAATGCTCACATGTGTATACTGTATGAATTAAGGTAGCAGAGGAACAAAACTAAAATTCATGCAAAAAAATAGTTTGCCGATTTTGTAAAAAGAAAGAAGTAGCAATTGAAGAGTCTAACAATTAAAAACCAAAAAGAAAACTTTGCAAATTAAGAAAAACAACAGGTGTAGTGGAGAAACATTTCTTATATCAATTGTTGCATACAGTAGTCATTTTAGCTGAAGTTATACAGTAAGCTTCTCATAACTTTAGAATTTATTTTTATTAGTCTCATTTATAATTATGACCAAGCTTTCACTGCTCGAAATACAGATATACAATATTTACTGCTGATTGGAAGTTCATAAAGTCCATTCTGTATTAGCCATGTATTTCTCATATACTGTACTTTCTTGTGACCCAAGTTCACTCTTAACTAAACACATAGGCACACTGTTTCATGTTACTCTGGTATGCCTTAGATACTGTACTGATATTTACAACAAGCTGGGCAGCGGTAGACATTAGTACACATTGTAATACTTCACCAATATGTAGTGTTGAACAGCAGTGGCTGGAGAAAAACAACATGCAGCACTTTGAGATATTTTTTTAAAGTGTGCATTGAATCATAGTCTGCTTAGTGCTATAGTTCTTCTGTTTTTATGTGATCTAATAGCAGCAACAGCAAATCAGGAAACAGCCCTATAGTATTATTTAAAGGATGTACTACTTTCTTATAACTTAACTGTCCTAAAACATCCCATAATGAAACCACTTTTTAGAAGCAGTGCTTTGCCTTCTGTATATTCAGTAATTAGTTAGATCTGAAGGTAATTTAAAGGATGAAATATATACAGTGGAGTGTACTGTATTTGGAGTGACTCACCTACCTGAGGAAATGGTAGTCTAGCCATGAGGATAAGGCTGTCCAACCTCTTCCCTCCTTTCACTATTTTGAGGATTAAACTAGTTAACTATAGATGGGGAGATGCGGGTGGGGTATGAGGAAGATATGTAAAGGAAAGACCTGAAAGCAAGACCTACAGTATATATACAGGCGATTAGAGATGTGCAAAATTAGGATCTAACCTTCCACCCAAACTTGTGTTATAAGCTACTACAGAATATAAATGTGTCATTATCTACAGTATACAGCTGGATGTTAACCTGCAGGGCATTTGCCTGCTGCAGCTCCTACAGTGCCTAGAGACCAGCTACAGGGTCTTCAGCCAGGGGACCACCATTCATCGATGTTTTGTCCCTTATCCCCATGCATGCCATAGTGGTGGGGCAGTGACAGGGACCTCTCCCTGCCACCCCCTGCAGCTGGCCTCTCTCTAATTAGGAGTTTTTGACCCCCAACTCCTATCTCTTCTCCCCAGCCATAGCCAGAAACTTCTTTTTTCCACCTCTTCCACTAGATCCTTTGCTGGCCTCTTTAGTGTTGTGCCAGTCACTACCACATCACTAAGGAGGCGTAAAATTGATGTGCTTATAAAACCTCGGCATCGCACTTCCACAGGGTAGATGAGGGATCTCCAACCACATTCTGCTGTGAGCTCAGAGTACCCCAGCCACTTCCTGTCATTCTGTATGCAGCTTCCATCCCTTCTTCCCATGGGACTGTCAGTTCTATGAGAAGTACGATATTGGTCTCTTCTGCCTACACCACTATATCAGGACACTGCAGATTTCCCTAGGGAATTAGAGCTGTCTGCCAAGGTCCTCCAAGTTTATAAATATAAAATAGGAACCTTGTATAAGCAATTTAAGATTGTTCTGTGCTTTTCTGTGATATACAGTATGCTATAAGGTGGAAAATAATTTGTATAACAGACTCAAGTAACATATCAGTACCTACTGTATATAAACACACAATCCTAATGATTGCAAATAATGTACTTTATATGGAGTTTATTGTGTATGAGGAATTTTTTTCATGTAAAATAATGTACTTGTCACAAACAGTTCCCTAACTCATACCATACCGCTGAAGGTAACGAATGTACTACTAGATCACAACATGAGGGTTACTGTCTTTCTCTCGCAGATATTGAACATGTTTCAGGATTATCCACCACAGGAATATTCACTGAAACTTCATATTTTGAAGGAGAATGTTATGGAATCTTATGGACAAAATCGTAACTTTACATAAAGTTATATATTCACTCACAGGTATTGAACATGTTTCAGGATTATCCACCACAGGAATATTCACTGAAATTTCATATTTTGAAGGAGACTTTTATGGAATCGTATGGACCCTTAAATCACAACTTTACATAAAGTTATATACTGTACTCACTCACCTTTTTCTTTTCAAGTTTGTCCATTTTCATACCAGTCAAAGTGTTTTTATAAAAAAAATCAAACTGTTTAAAAATAATACCAACTAGCTATTCGTTGAGTGATTCTATTCACTGATTTTGGCATTTGTAAGCATTATTTTACCTTGAAGGTTCTATAATCTCCATAAATAATTAATTGTTAAAACCCTGGGGGACAAATACATGGATCTTAATTAACTTATGTGTTTAACACTGTCATATTTACAATCCTACAAAATTGAAACTATATTGTTTTTATTACACATTTATCACATATAAGTCTTGATGTACCTCCCAATTTTCACCACAGAATTATTTTCTCACATTCTATGTGCTTTTTGACAAGTGTGAAACTAGCACATAATTATTTTTCTCCTTTTTTATTGTATTGCATTGTATTTCCCTTTTCACTCACCTTCTTTCCATTAGCAGGTACACAGTATGTTTTAGCTTCCATTAGCTCCTGCTGTGAATGATTGGAATTGGAACAATATTGAACTTTCTCACTCACAGCATATGCTTGGATCCACTTCCCCAGTTAGTTTGCCCAAAATCTACTTAGGAATAGTTGCTTATTCTTCCATTATCAGAAAGGTAATTTTCTTTATGAATGTTATTGTAAGGTTCTTATAGAAGGACAGGCTCAAGGCAGGACAGAGATCACATATTGCGACATGTGTTCACTTGTTAGCTTTCTTATGGGCTTATGAACATACAGTTTATCCATTATCTAACTGCATTTAAGGTCGTGGGGGAGCCGGCAACTATCCTAGTAAGCAATAGGCACAAGGCAGAATATACCCTGGATGGGAAATCCAGTGCATTGCCAAGCTCACACAGACACTAACACACACACACAGTCACACCAGGGCCAATTTTCCCAGAATCCAATGAACCTACCAGTACAGTATGTCTTTGAACTGTGAGAGTTACTGGAGGAAACCCAAGGAAAACGGGGAGAACATATGCAAACAGTACCACAGGAATTGAATCCAGGTCTACCGTGCCACCCAGTGTTTATGAACATGTTACACATATTCTCATAGATTCACCCAAGGTCAGAATTTAATCTAGGTCAGTATTTGTAACCACTACATTGCTGTGCCACTCAATAGCTGTTTATCAGTTTTTTAAATAAAAAAAGAATAATCTAAACTGTTGGGAATCCTTCTTTGGGTGTGTAAGTTAGCAGAAGGAGAGAGCAGAAATACAAGCAAAGGGGTGGTGCAGGGAAGACAGAAGAAAATAGTGAAACAAGGTTAAAGAGACGGAAAGCTTCAGGGAAAATGTAAACTAGCATAAATTATAAATAAACTGCAGAATAGAGAGATTTAAAATAGTAGTTCATCACTGAGTTCTGTGAGACTGTGTGAACCAAGACTAAGGATAATTTTGGCTACCATTATCTTTCTAGTACAAGAGCCTTTGAATGCCTTTGTAAGGACACAGACAGAAAGGTTAGTGACTTTACGCCCAGGAGAGTTAAAATACAAACTGTTAGCTAGAAGAAATCTTTGATCTGCCCTGATATGTTTTCACGAAAACGACTGGCCATACTGTATTTCTTCATGTTTTGCTGACTGGGCATTTTCTGGACATTGGGTCAACGTGTAATGGATGGTTGAGTCTTGTTGGATATGTCTGCAGGTGAAACAAAGACGTCTGTTTCAGCTCAACAAATCTGCCAGATGTGGACATTTAAAGGAACTGTGGACAAGAAGGCTGTGTCACTAGTGTGAGATGATTGGTGGGTCTGAAAAAGAGCTAAAAGGTGAAGGATGATTCTTTAAAGTGGAGAAATGTGTTTGATGACCTAATGATGAAATATTTTTTGGTTTGCCATAACAAAATATTTTATTGTTATTTGCAGTTATTACTGACATTTACCATCTTCAACCTGAATTAAGCTTTTAATTTGGTTCTTCGGGTTTTGATTAGAGATGTACACCATAAAATTGTATATACATAATTGATAACAGTACAAATAAGATTATAATAAGACATATGGCACAACATTGGAAAGGGCGGAAGAATAATTTTGCAATGTACTGCAATGAATCAAAAGAAACATCACTTTTAACTATTTACTCACATATAGCACTTACACTGATATTTAATTGAATGGTATTGACACTATTAAATTTATTGTGATCTGTTGAAAACAACATAAGCTATATATCTTCAACATGTTCTTTGCATCGCGTTGCATATTCCCAATTGGGAATTCTATTTCAATAATTCATAGATCTTGGACAAGTATGAATGTATGAGTATTTCCAATAGTCTCTGAGACCTAGAAGTCACATGTGATTCCAGTTCGTCCCACAAATGTTCAATGGGGCACAATTGTATCTAGTATGACATTAACATCACATTCCCATTTTGTGAGGAAGATGTTGTCACACAAGCAACATGAGAATGTTTCCTGAACCTGAATAATGTAGGACTGTGTTTTCAGGCTGCCATTGATCACTACATGTGGAGTTCTATTGTGACTAGATTCTCCTGTCCAGACCAGCACATTTGGTCCTCTACATCTTTTTTCCTGAGACTTGGCCTTGCACATCTTGATCTATCATTAATGGATTCTGTCTATAACATCTTGCCAGGTTAGAAATTGCTGTCTGTAAACACTCCAGATGGTGAATAACATTGCACAGACGCAGTCTAATCTCCAGCAAATCAGTGGCACAAGGATGTTTTTCTCTTGATAAGCATGATATATTGCTTCTTTTTATGCATTTTTCTTCCTTCGCTTACACAAGCCTTGAAATTCAGGTTATATCACCTCATCACTTCTGCCTGGAACTTGATTGCACAAATGAGAAAATTAGAAAAAAAAGCTTTTTCATACTGTAGGTTACTGTGTATCAAAATTCCCTTCTTCAGCTGTAGGAAAAAAAAGTTTTTTTGCAGGAATGTCAATAATTCTTTTGGAAATTATATATAAATTATGTAAGGTACTGTATTTTGGGTTGTGGTCTAATAAGCAATAACTTCATGATGAGACAAAATAATAAATAAAAATATTAAAAAGAAGTTCAAAGGAGGTCACGCCTTATTCTTTCCCCAGTTACTATACAGTACCTACTCAAATTTCACGTCTTACTTGCTTGTGCATGTTTTATTTTCACATTTAGCTTTTTCTCTCACCAGAAAAAAAAATCTTACTCGCTATTTTCCATGGCTCCTCTTTTTTTCTTCACCCTGCTCAAAGAATACCAAACACCTCCAACATATCAGTGAGCCATGAAGCTGTAGCCGATTTGAAAGTGGAACCAAACTGAAAGTAATAAAAAGACCTAACCGTGGCCTCTTTTTCTTCTGTTTGATGAAAGAGAAACCAACAGTCCATCATTTCCACTGTCTCTGTCAGCCATGGAACTCCAGGTGAATTAAAAGTGAAATCTAAGCCGAAAGTCTATCTTTCTCACAAGTGCCCCCAGTGAGCTGTCTTGGTGAGCTGTCTTGTTCCACCGGCCTTCATCTATCCCTATGCAGATTCAGCAATCTCAGCTTTTTAACAGGCAAATAATAATAATAATTGCATACACTTATATAGTGCTTTTCTGGACTTTCCGCTCAAAGTGCTTTACAGGTAATGGGGACCCCTCCACCACCACCAATGCACAGCATCCACCTGGATGATGCAACAGCAGCCATAGTGCACCAGAACGCTTACCACGCATCAATGGGGAAGAGAGCAGAGTTCTTAGATAGGGATTATAAGGAGGCCATGATTGATAAGGGCCAATGGGAAATTTGGCCAGAACAAATTCTTTTCAAGAAACGCCCTGGGATTTTTAATGACCACAGAGAGTCAGGACCTCGGTTTTACGTCTCATCGTATACGTTTACAGTATAGTGTCCACATCACTATACTGGGGCATAAGGACCCACATGGACCGCAGGGTGAGTGCCCCCTGCTGGCGCCACTAACACCTCTTCCAGCAGCAACCTTAGTTTTTCCCAGGAGGTCTCCCATCCAGGTACTGCCCAGGCTCACACCTGCTTAGCTTCTGTGGGTTGCCAGTTGTGAGTTGCAGAGTGATATGGCTGCTGGCTATCCAGCAAATCCAGTTTCAGTCCTGCATCTTTTTCTAAGTGCATATTTCTAAGAAAAGCTTTCTACTGTAGTCCAACCTCCTTCTGCCTTTTCCAGGTTTCCAGTTTCCAGGCTCCCTTATTTATTTCTCATCTTGTCTTGTTGACACTTCCACAGAGCTCCAGCATAGCTGTAACCCTGGGGTCTTCTTTTGCCCCGCCGATTATGTCCATCTTTTATTTCTCTCACCCCTACATTATTCTTGCCGAAAGTGAAGAGTATAATAATGATAAAAATGCATTTTGTTTTACTTGATATTACTATGTTAATCTAAACTATTATACAGTATATACTGTATTACTACTGTATTACAGTATATACAGTACTGTATATTGTATGCTCTACTGCATTTGCTTTGCAGTAAAGCACCTTACTTTACAATGGTGTGTGGCTTCTTCTTCTTTCTACATTGTGAAAAGAAACCAAATTCCTCACAGCTCTTCAATTTCAGAGAAAAAAAAGATTTCTTGAAAGACTTGCAAGGTCATGTGGTTTCTCCTAAACATAACATAGAAAAGTAGGGGAAAAAGGACTGGTGACTCACCTGTAAAAGATGCTGAAAGGAGTCTGAAGTTGCCTTTTCTCTCACAAACTTGAAAACATGTCTTTTCAGACTCTCCTGCTGCACTTTCTACAGAAAGCAATTGGCTTGTTGGAGTCTTTAATTGCAACCAATTTTTAAAACAAATAGGTCATATTCCCTGTTACTCAATCTACTGTAGTTTGCAGGCTTCCCGCTTCATCAAAGATTCAAGACCTCTGCACCAGTTCTACACCTTTTCAGAAGTCATAGTCCAGTTTCTTTTCTTTTGTACTGTATGCTGCTTCTTCTTTGATCACTTCTCCAGAGCTTCGCTCTTTGAAATTTCCATTCATTTATTACTTCAAATCCCTCTGTAAACAGCCTTTTAAAACCTCCCTGTTTCAATTACCATTTCTACTCATCATGGATAGCCATCTCCTCCAGCCGTGAGAGTGGGTCATTAGCGATTTGCCACTGATTCCTACACCACTCCTTAAAGAGCTAAGTCAGCTTCTGCATGGCACTTTCTGGCCATTTCTTTGATTAGAACAGTTCTCTTTTCTGCACATCAAGGAATTCACATAACAGACCCAATAAAGCTTGCCATTCAAAACATGCATTTGTCTCTACTTTAATTACAGTAGGTTCTGACCAAACTGCTGATGTGATTTTGAATTACTTTTACTCCTCCTGAGTTATTTTAAATCTCTCTGATTATCCAGATGATGATGTCACGTAATATAGCTGAACTGTCTTATTATGTATTGCCCTGTTGTTTCTGTTTTCATGAAAGCACTGGGATAGTTCCAATGATAAAAAATGTAGCAATAATTAACAGGTTTCTTTGATGCTTCCTTCATGTTTCTTTCAGGCATATGTTGTGTACAGTGTATGCTGGTTAATTATGTTCAAATGAAGTGTCACAGTATTAAGATATTTTTTCTTAATGAAAAATGTGTCTGATACAAAAAGTGTACACATATAGACATTTAATTTTCATTTAGTGAAAGCTGCAGATATACCCTGCAAATAATGGTGAAGCTGTGAATTTAAGCTGAGTAAAACAGCAAGAAATATGTTTTTGCTTTTAGTGCGATGATTACTGTGCAGTTCATACTGTTGGTATGAATCAGAACATTACCATCCTGATGTTTATACTTTTTATTATTTTTGTTTTGTATTTGAAATTATCTCAATGCCCAGAGTATGCAAAAATCCATACACTTTTTATTTTATTGAATCTTTGTTTCTCATCTTTGAGCCCAGGAATAAAAAAAAACTATGGATTAATTCTACCATTACTACAGTTGAAACTGTTATATGGACTCAGGTGGTAATTATGAAGTGAAAATATATTGTGTAATTATAATGTTGTTGCCGTACAGTAGATAAGCAACAGGCGAGCTAGTATTTACAAGGCCACCTGTCATTCAGTGCCAGTTACCATGGTAATAATTCCACAGGAATCTTGTAGCACCTGAATCAATTATCAACCACCATGCTTGCCTCAGGTGGTTCAAGACTACATAAACCATGATCTTGCAGTAATCAGAAATTCTATCATATAGTACGCTGCGCTTCAGGCTTCACCCCAAGTTCTCATGTTCCCAATTTCCCAATTCATCGCTGTGTTTGCTTCCTGGGTTCTGGATATTTGCTTCATTCTCTGAATTCTCCTTTGGTGCTACATACAGTACTTTGTGTCTCAGATTTTAACTTTGCTTGCCTGTTTAATGCTCTGAGTTTGCTGGACCATGCTTGCCTTCATTGCACCTGCCTGTATTCAATTCCAGCTGCAAACACTGCGCTGCCTGCTTACAGCACTTTCTTGTTTACCAGTGTCACTGCATTGGTATCTCCAGCAATGACCTTTTACAGTAATAATTTTGTTTCTTTAAATAAGACCAAGATAAGTTATGTTTTTGTTTTATTGGAGAACATGATTTTAAGGGAGCGTGGATAACACACAGTAGTTTACCTTTTTTATTCAATAAATGAGAAACATGGAGAAGATGCTTCTATAATGAAGAAGTACATAGAAGAACGGGTAAGAGAGGGTCATAAAAACTGTACTAATTATTTTGTTTGCAAAAGACGATTTAGATACTGTAAATACTACTTTGAAAACATCGTTTTTCCCCATCATCTTCCGACATTTTACTTTTTTAAGACTAAGAAACCTTTCTACTATATCTTCTCACCCTTTTTGTAACATGAAGCAATCTAAGCATGTATGCAGTCATCAGTTGATTGTCTCACACTAAACTGATATTTACTTCCCATAATCAAATTTTTAAACATAACATTTTGAATAGTACAATTTGCCAACATTTGAGTCACTTAACAGTTAATCTATTTTAATATTTAATAAGTGTAATAATTGTTGGATTCAGAATTTACATTAAAGTCTGAATGATCTGCAATGGTATATATTTATACTCTAAATACAGTACATTAAATATATCACTCCTTTTGTATATATATAAATAATATATTATTACATTATATTAATAAGATAAGATAAGATCACTTTATTAGCCATATACAATTTCTTGCATTAGAAATTTGTCTTTTCGCATACCCCAGCTTGCTCTCCTTGAGACACACAGGCACATAGACCGGGAGAGAGAAGATTGGGGTCAGAGCGCAGGGTCAGCCATTTATACGGTGCCCCTGGAGCAGCTGGGGTTAAGGGCCTTGGTCAGGGGCCCAACGGAGTAGGATTCCTCTGTTGGCCACGGGATAATATAACACTAATTAATATTAATATTATTCTTATTAATAATAATCATAATCAGTGGGGATGAGAACGGAATAATGAACCCAATTCATAGGTGGGGATAATTAGGAGGCCGTGACTGGTAATGTACAGGGGGAAATCTGGCCAGGACACGTTGGTTAACATTCCTGCTCTTTTTATAAAGGGACCTGGGATTGACCAGAGAGTCAGGACATACATTCTATGTCGCATCCAAAACTCACCACCTTTTTATGGTATAATGTTCCCATCACTCTACTGGGGTATTAGGACCCACACAGACTGCTGGGACAGCACCCTCTACTGGTCCCACTAACACCTCTTCCAGCAGCAACCTTAGCTTTCCCAGGAGGTCTCCCATCCAAGTACTGGCCACACTCACACCTGCTGGGCTTCAGTGGGTTGTCAGTTGTGAGTTACATGGTGATATAGCTTCTGGCTATAAATATACTTTGTATAGTGTATACTGTACATACAGTACTGTATACTGTAGCAGGAATTTGAAAAACGTAAAGCAAGAAACAGATATATTTGTGTAGGACTGTAGTAAAGTACTGCATAAAAGTTATATTTTTAGAAAAAAAAACAGTTATGTTTAAGCATTTTAATAATGTTGACTTGTAAGTCAGTTATATTTTGCTGCATGTACTGTATAACAGTTGAACATAGCTTTACTAGTGAGGAGCTGGAGAAATAAAACAAATGGAACTTGCAGCTAGGACAAAGGCCTGCAGGAAACTGTTCACTCCCCTCTGTGTGTCATTCTCTTGACCCTGAGTAGGAATAAATCTTGAGTTCAAGTCCAGGTATTTTCTGCATACTTAATGTGTATTTATCTGTCACAATGCTGTAGTGCCTTATCCATGGTTGTAGAAAAAGTGTGCCTCTTTGTCAGTGCAGCGATTGGATTGAGTGGCTTGAGGAATTACATTTACTGGTCAAGCCAAACAGAAGCAAGGTGTAAATACTCAATGAATGCTGTAGGGCAGATAAGAGACTATTTTACATGTTTGAGGCTTGGAAAGAATACATTGGCTATTGTGTACTTAATGTGTTTTCTTATTTGAGAACAAATAGTACCAATTGTATTGTGCTGCTTTTTGATGTAACAAAAATCCACAACTTCCTCACTTTTGGGGGGTTTTCAGCAACCTAGTGCTCATACTGTACAAATGCCCACGTGGCTAATTTTAATGAACATAGTATTCTGTCTTTGAGAAGAGTTAGATATCTATACAGTTGCTAATTAATACAGTATTAGTTTCAGAGGCGGAGTAGTACAATAACTGTACAGTTCTGATATTTACTTTTATGTTTTTTTGTTCTTTTAAAAATACAGTAGAAAGATACTTACAGTACAAAGCCAATTGCAATATGCTATATATAACGTTTCTCTTGATTTATAGCCTTTTATTATATTATTTCTGTTATGAATGGATGGCATTTTAAAGAAAATTATTTCTTGTAATTTTGTTTGGACATTCTATGCATGAAGAGTTTTCCAGTTTTCAACCTTTACCCAGGCTTCTGTGCCTGTGTTTGAAGCTAAACTATCAAAATTGTGATTACTGATTTGTATTGAAGTTGTGTTTTATCTGATAAACAATTCTAGGCTTCATTTGTAAAACAGATTGAATCCCTTACAAAAACTATAACAATAAATAATAGAGTATCAAGTTAACATAATTATACTGTATAACCTCTTGTTCATTGGATAAGTAATTTTCTATCCTGAGGATGTAGACAAACATTTATAAAAAATTTTTAGTTTAACGATAGTAGTTCTGCAAGAAAGAAAACAATAATTCTTGATTTGTCCTTATTTAATGTTCTGGATTATCAAATTGGGTGGAACAGTACCAAAGCTGTAACAGTAGCATTGCTGTGTCAGTGTTCAGCAGGAGGGTGCTATTTGTGTGGTGTTTTATATTTTCTCCTCATTTTTGAGTGGGTTTCTTCTAGATGCTGCTTTTTCCTCCCACAGTGCAAAAACACACAGGTACTGTAGATTAAATGGCTTCTGGGAAAAATGACTTTGGTGTGAGTAAACTGTACATGTGTTTGTTTGTGCCTGCCCTGCGGATGGACTGCCATCCTGTCCAGGGTCTACCCTGTATTACAGTACAACCTTTTCTTGCCCTTCAACCCTGTATTGTAAAGCACTTTGTTACGGAACATTAATGAGGACCCTATGCAGAATAATCAGGACGAACTTCAGAGGCATAGTTGATTAAACAGTCCGAGGTCCGAAAGCCAAAGAGATACAAACTGATGCGAAAGTTCAAAATCAGAGGGGAGCCGTAAGCCGTGAGGAAGCCGAGAGTTTAAGCCAGAACAATAGTCAAAGTACCAAAACAAAACCAGGAGACGTAGCCTGAGAACAAACCAGGGTCAGTAAGCCAAAACCCAAGATGTAATTAATCTCAGGAAGACAGGGGTAGCTCTAGCCAGGAAAACCTAATACTGAGCACAGGTGAGAGTGTGAAGCAGCATTAAATAGGCTGGGGTAAAAGGTTAACTGGGAACTGTGCTGGAATGCGAAGTGGAATGACGAGTCCTCTGGGGGCGTGGTGTAACACTTAGAAATTGGATGAATTATAAAACTGTTTTGTTTATTTCTATTTATCAAAAACTGTTTTTCTTTTTCGAGAAACACTCCATGTGTACTCTGTGACACAGTGTTATAATGTTGCAATGTCATTCTATAGTGTTACTGTCAATAGTTGCAGTGGGCTATTAAAAGGATTTTGAAAATGATTCTTGAATGGATTTTGAGTTTGGTATCCGTCATGCAGGTTCCACAGACAGGATAGAACGAGACAGCTCCATGTGCTGACTGATGACACATGTCAACCTAGAAAATATCTTCACAAAGGACAAGGGTGTATATACAGTAAGTGACCACATACTGTACTGTATGGGATCTTGAACAGCAAGAATAGCTATAACAAGCTAGTCGGAATGATTGTCAGGACCTTGTTTCTTCTTAAATTGTTACATTTATCAGTTTTCCAATCATTTTTTGCTGCACATTTAAACACAGTGTAGGAAACACCTCTTCCTATTTTCTCTTTCTGGATAATGAGAAAAAAATAAGTACTGTAAAACTCAATGTGGATGGAGGAGATCTGGCATTATAATTTCCTGACTAAATTGTTGATATTGTAGTAATGACAGACTATGTGACCTCCTTGTTCAAGGTTTATCATTCTCTTAATGTTTCAAAAGTACAATATCTTGCTCTTAAAACTAATAAACTATGATAAGTTCTAAAAATTATACTGCTGTAGAAATTAGTAGACCTGGCTAGGAACAGTATCAAAGTCCTAAATGAATAAACATGTTATTGTCCATATATTAGCTTATACTACATTGCTGACTCAATCATGTTCATATCATTGGGGCACAGACATCAATCAAACTTTAAAAAATCCAGATTGTTGTGTATTGCAGAATAACTTTGGTAAAGTAATATCAATTTACAATTAGGCTATCTGTGCAGTAAATAGTAGTGGACAACATGCAGTCCCATAATAAATAATGAAGTGCAGTTATTCTTTGTAATGATAAATGCTGATGTACGGTATCTAAAGTTTGGATTCTCTATAACTATCTATGAACAAATGACAAACTAATTTAATTTTTTAACAGAATGTGTGGATTTTAATTGTAGGTAAATAATTTTGAAATGTTTTTCAACAATATAGAACTTAAACGAGGACAATCTGGCCAAACGTTAGCTTTTCTACCCTGCTATTACTTGAAAATGGTAAAACAAAGCTATACTGTATAATGTTCTGTATACAATATGTACAGTATACAATATATATATTTTGAAATGATTAACAACAGATGCAGCATTGATTTGTCAAAGTCTACTACTAATATTATTCCATGCAGACTTAAAAAATTAAGTAATTCACGTTGTGTTCCATACTGTATGGAACCTGAAGAAGGCTCCACGGCCGAAACGTTGTGTTTTCTTTCTTCTTTTATTCAGCATAGAATAAACCTATTACTTGTTCCTATACTGTATATTTGCCTATTAATGAGAAAGAAACATTAACAGTAGACATGGTACAGTATCTGTTAACATACTGCAATGCATGTTATATTATAATCTATATATTACTATATATAGGAATGGATCGAGACTTTTAAAAACTGGTTCCTTTGAAAATGATTAAAAGATTTCTGCCAACAGTGACGTACTGTACATGTTTTTATAAAAGCCTAGGAAGGTAAATCGATATATAACTGCATTTGTATGTTGGTCACAACATTCTTACTTAATTAGCTGGAAATTTAACTTGTAAATGGTTATCTATTTTCCAAAAACTAATACAGGAAATAAATAAAAGTATAAAAAATGTTTCAAATGTATGAAGAAGGCTCAAATGCCAAAATGTTGTGTTTCTCCTTTCCGTTTTTCAGCATGGAATCAATGTTTACTTTGAAGCCACTGCACACTTATGCAACTCATCACTTGAACATCATTAGTGTAAACCATACGCTTAGGAGAAGTATTGCAGTGGTATTAGCGCTCCTACAAAATTCAACAAAATTGTACATTTACTGTTTTTCAGTGTGTGTGTATTTACATATTTCTTCTGACACCTCGATATTTTATTACTTAGGATAATACTTTAAAATGTGCTTAATATTTCAATGTCTTGTCAAAGTATTATCTTCCTGTTTTGTTGAGTAAATATTGTTATTGAACAGAAGTTCCAGTGGCGGTCAAGTTACAGTATAATCTCACACTTCTTCCTCCCTGCGCATAAAAGCTTACTTTCTGAACACTGCACTTTGTGCATCTTCCTAGCAACTGTCCTTCCTCCCCAATATCACCACTGCAGCAATTCCTGTGGTTCATATCTCATACAGTAACTGAGAGGGATGTGACAGTGCTGCGCTCAGACCAACATTCTCATTTCCTCAGCAAAGGGAGTTAAAACCAAAGTATTAAGCACGCTATCTCTAAGTTTGCGTTAGCTCATTTCACCCTTATTAGAATTTGACCAAACAACTGTCATTTTTTAAGCAACAATTTTGAATTTAAACTTAAAAGCTCAAACTGCACTTTTTTATTGGTAAAACAATATCAGAACAAAGAGCTAGCAACAATCAAAAGCTAAATTTCATTGATTACATAAGTACAGAATCTGTCCCCTGAGTCAAGGCTGGAAGCACTTTTTTTTTTGCAGAAACTGCAGTTGTGAGTCTTTTTGGATAAGTTTCAACCAGGATTGGGATTTTGATTTTTTTTGCCAAAATTTGCTAAAACTCTGTCCAGTTACTTTGATATTTTTGATGGGCAGCAATTTTTAATTATTGCCACATGAATCTATTAAAGACAGGGCTTTCACTAAAATACTCAGGGACTATTAGTTACTTCATGTTAATTCACTCCATTGCAGCTCTAACATTGTGCTTTTGGTCATTGTCCTGCTGAAAGGTGAATGTCCATCCCAGTTTTAGGTCCTTTAAGGACCCAGGCAGGATTTACTCTAAGCTTTGCCTATACTTTGGTCCATTCATTTTCTGCTTCATCTTGACAATCTTCCCTATTGCTGCTGATGAGACGCAGCCTCATAACATAATGCAGCCACTACCCTGATTGACAGTAAGGGAGATTTTAACTGGGTGATGTGCTGTGTTGGATTTGCACCAGGCATAACATTTTGAATTTAGATTCAAGATGGGTTTGCCACTCCCCCATACAGGCTAGCTTTGTGGATTGAGTGGGACATTGTTTAAACATTGACATTTTCTCCCATCTTAGTCAATGAAATCTGATGCTCTTTCAAAACCAGTACACTGTGGCATCCCTAACCAGTTTCCTCCTTTCTTCACTGCTTAGTTTGGAAGGACAGCCTGATCTAGTCAGTGGCACTCTTGCATCCATATGATCAGACTTTATCATACTCAAAGGGAAGTCTTGGAATTTTTTATCCCCTTCCTCTGATCTGTGTCATGTTATTTTTATCCTGAGATGCTTTGAAAGCACATTTGTCTTCATGGGAATCTCTGCTTGAAATTCACTTCTGACTAAGGAACCTTACAAAGAAAGGTGTATTAATTCTGAGATCTAGTTATCCACTATTAGTGGACACAGGAGGCCTTATTGTGTGATTTGTCAAAGTATTTGTGTGTGCTTGAACTAGTTGATGTATGCCATAACAAAAAGGTAAAAAATTATACATAAGAACAATAAGTGGAACTTCGGTGAGTATCTGTGTCAGCATGTGTTGTCTGCAAAGGAACAAGCAATAGGTTTATTCCATGCTGAAAGAGAAGAGAAAAAACACAACATTTCGGCTGTGAAGCCTTCTTCAGGTGTGAACAAGTGGAGTGAGTGGAGCTTTGGCCCATCTAGCCCATTTATTAGTTTTTGCATTTCTGATCTAATCAGCCCACCTAGCCATTTCTTGAAGGAGACAGAAAGAATATCACATATTGCATATCGGTTTCAGTAACACGGTGGATAGCTTGTTGCATACTCCCACTCCTGTTCTGAGTTTTAAGTGCTCTTCCAAATAGTTTCCACTTGTGTCCTTCGGTTTGTTTCGTTGTTCATTTGCCTGCTTTCTAGCTTAGTTGACATTGCCAATGCCCTTCAGGATTTTAAAGACTTTTGTGAAGACCCCTCACAATCGTCTTTGTTCAAGTCTAAATAGTTTAAATTCCCTTAACCTGTTAGTGTGGGACATTCCCTTTAATCCTAGAATGTGCTGTATCTGGCTGCTTTTCTCTGGACTGACTTCTGATCAGGAATATGCTTTCTGTAACATGCTGACCAAATGTGTATTCAATAATCTCAAAGACGTTTTATTAATGTATCACTAGGCATTACACAATTTTAACATACTGTAACATCTCTGGATCTAAATTTTATTTATCATATCATTTTGCTTAGGTTCTTAAATCTACCCCCATAGACCTAAATACTCAATAAAACATCCTCAAATGCATCCAGTTCTTTGGTGGTGTTATTCCTCATAAAATAAAATATTAAGTCTGCCAAAAAGTGGTTTAGCTTAGTGGTTGCATAAGCGTCACTGAAATATTGTTGCAGGAGTATCACAGTCAAACTACAGCATAATGCTGCTGGAAGTAAATGCTATCTGCTGTCCTGTATTTATAAAAGGAATCACAGGTTGTAGATTCTATCACCATTTACTGTACATGTATATACTGTACAGTATACTGTATAAGATAACATTATACAGTATATAATAATATACTGTGGTCATTCTATCTTTTACAAAGAAAAACAGGCAATCCAAAAGGCACAATTTTACAAAATGGGAATAAAGCTGCTGGCTTCTTGAAAAAAATGGCCCTCATGTGTGTGGGTATCTGTCCTGCAATGGACTAAGATCCTGTCAAGGGTGTATCCTGCCTTGCATTCTTTGCTTGCTGGGTTAGACTCTTGCGTCTCCTGTAGTGACCCTGTTCTGAAAGTGATTCGAAAATGGGTGTATTAATGTATAATACTTATGTGTGTTTATATGATTTTGAGCTTGATGTTTATTTCTTAATTAATATTGTTTAATATTAGTTCTGTTATATTAGTTCTGAATATTTTCATTAACACATTTGAGAAAACTTTATACTAGAAACAGGTAGTTGGCAATAAAATAATCTGCGATTCTAGGTCCAAACAAGATACTTTAAATACTGTACCTTCCCTTGCAGTTCATTTTTAGTGTTTGTACACATTATAAGCCATGTGAAGTACAGTATGCTCAAGGGAAAAACAATTGCAAAATCAGAAATTGTTTTCTTTTAGGTTTATTTACTTGCTCCAAAGTAATACTAATGTAATTCACAGGTGCTGTGAATATGTGCCAGGCTTAATCTTGAAAAGAAATCACGGGCATTGCTGTTCTAGGGCTCTAAGAAATGTGACTTACAGTATATCCTTGCTTCTTGCAGACTCCAACAAAGCATGTTTAATTTTAAGTTTGTACTGCCTTACAACCTGCTTAGTATTTTTTTCCTGAACAATTCTTTAAGTATTGGGAATCTGTTAATTTTGCCAATGTTTCATCTGTATGATTTTAAGAGTTTTTGCATTTCCTGTCTTGTCTTTAAAACCTGTAGGAGTTATACACATACAGTAAATCCTGTAAATAGCACAGCTCAGCTGAAAACAAGAATGATTATTATGGTTTCAAAAAGGAATTCTGTATTAAATACTGAACTTTAACTCCTGACTTTAGATGCTCCTGATTTGAGTTTGGGAGTGAAATGATCTGTATCACACACTCAAAAACATACTGTATTGTCCATGCTCCATGTATCCTTTTTATTTTCCAGAAATGTCTGGTTGTGGATCCTCCCTGGCTTTGTTTCATGTGTATATATCCATAGAATTGTTATTCATGCATTGTTACACACATAAATGACACCTAAAGTGCACTTTGTGAGTGCCTTTAGCCACACTCTGTAAAAGTCATGTTGCATAACTGCAGTGTTAAAAACAGAGGTGAGCCATTGAATAATCCAAGCTAGGAGATGTTTTTTATGTAATTAAAATGTACTATCTCGGCCTTCATCATACAGTGTTTTCATGTTCAAATGTGTAACCTATCTAAAATGCTAAGAAAAGCTTTATCCTTGGAGTAAAAGCCCTTGAGAGGCTTGTAATTGCTGTCTCGAAAGAAAAGGAATTCTGTATCAAAAAGTGAATCATCTAACACAGAAAACAAAGGTAACTATTCATCAGGAGAGAATGTTAACTTTATAGTAAAAATGAACAATGCAGGGCTGGTCAGAATGACCACTGCTTATTATTTCCAAGGAAAATGTTTCATTCACCATCTTACAAAATGTCAAAGCTTCTCTACAGAAAGATATTTTAGGCCTAAGGGTGGCTCTTCATGTCTTTGCATGGTGGCACACATGACCTGTCTCTAATGCTGTTGTGCAATTTTAATAACATTCTGTGGCAGTTGCAGAGGACAATTGCTCTAGGGGCTTTGTGATGTTATGATCTCAGCCACCACCTATCACCTCAGGAGCCTAGAGTTTCAATCTATATGGATGAAATATGATAGGGGTCAGCAGGAGCTGAAAGCTGTTGAAAAGTTACAATACCGTTGTGTCCCAACAGACACTCTGCAACAATGCATGCTTACCTTTTTGAGACATACATATATATAATTCAAAATAAATTTAGTGCTGTGTGAAAAACCTTCATAAGTGTCAAGGACAAATACTTTCCCACACTGACAATATGACTGTAAAACTGAATGTCAACATTTTTAGGTGGAAATTGCTGCTTCTCTAGAAAAAAGATCTACACTTTGCCACAAAGTATTGCAAATGATATCTTACCCACAACTGCACCTTTATTGATGTCAGCATGACCCTGAAGAAAAAATGCTAAGTCATACTGTACCTTACCAGGTTATACAGTCTTTTATCTGATGATAGCACCCATTTTGTAAGAGAGCATTTGAAGATAAATAAGTGATTTCAATTGAATGTCAAAAAGAAGGAAAAGGAACTAATCTGTTCCCTACAGGGAAGTTCGTTTTTTGAACAGATCTCTTTTCTGCAAGAAATATTGGGCAGTGACAGTTTCATGGAAGTTCCTTCTCTAAGAGTGATTAAGACCACATTTTCAGTTAACAGACATTTTAACAGAAAATAGCAAAAATAACAGTTTGCTATTCTTTGAATTTTTATAGTTAAGGGGTTACATTACCTTGGCCAAAAAGTCAATTGGTTTGGCTTATTGAGGTCAGAAAAAGTAATTCCTCTAGAGATTAAGCATTACTTCCTACACAGAAAAAGTTCAGAAAAAGGAATTCCTATAAGTGTCACCAAAGACACTTATTGAACTATGCACTGCAACTTCACTTTATGTTTACACTTTTTAAAGGGAAACTTGAAAAAAGCTTACTTAATATATTTCTTTCATTATGATTTTGCCTTTAACTATTAAGCCTTTTATAAATAAATCCATATTTAACTAAATGTTTGATTAAATACACTTGTTAGGGAAATAGAAACTTCTAACATTGAAAAGTTTGAAAATGAAAAAAAAAAAAGGTTAGTGATTTTTTTTTAAACTAACTTCAAGGACATCGTAGTGAAATAAAATTGCAGTACTCCATATGCTTTTTTTACTGAAATATCAGCTCTTTCAGGGTCCATATTTGAGTTAATTCCTTTCTTATTTCATGTTAGCCATTGATTTTCAGTCTGCAAAACATCAAAATGTGTTCTTGCTTTTAAGGGCGCTCAATTTCTCAGAAACTAATACTCAACAAAAATTAGAACTCAAACGAATATTCTCTTTGAAAATATGAATAGTTTTAGTTCATGCATGTCTGTAGGGTGAAAATAATTCCACCACAGTTTGACATATGCTTGTTTAAGCTGTTTTTTTAAACGAAAATAAGCTTAGACCAACAGCCTTGTATAATAAATGCCTCTTGCATAAAGCTGTATAGGATGGATGTGATTTCTAGCTGTACATTTTCATTAGACTGTCAGTTTGTTTGCTTGCTTTGATAATGCAGTAGGATTTGTTGCTCCAGTCTGAAGTTGTCTACCACATTATTGCCATGTACCAGAGGAAAGAACAAAGTTTAATCCAATTAGTGTGAGTGAAATGCCACCAGTTCCATGATGTATTAATTTATTCTTTGTGGTCATTACCTGAAGATGGACACAATTAACACTAATGGAAAGCCATCCTCCCATATTTATTTGTTGTTATACTATACAGATTTTTATGATAATACTGTAGAGGCTAGCAATCCCATATAATTAGTTTTTTTTTTTTTGAAATTGGCATTTTATTTACATGCATGTTTATTTGGTTCAAAACAACTAAAAAAATACCACAGAGTTATATTGAGACCTCTTCACAGATGCTTATCAGATCTGCTCTATATAGAGATTACTTGATAAGAGCAACTTTGACTTGTAATATTGTAATATTGAAATAGATATGGACAGAGATAAACAGTGTTAACTGGACTGTTTTCCACTATAACAAGCAAATATGACATTCCTACATGGAACTGTTAACTGTTAGGTATAAGTTTTGGTGAATTTGTTTTCTTTTTTTGCTAGAAAACCTAGACTTGCCACAAGCTTAAATATGTGGAATGGTCAACTTTTAAATCACATTACTATGAAACCTAGTATAGGAAATTTGAAATCAACATGTCTGCTGAGTGTTGCACTGATAGGCCATCCACTTATTTTCAATACTTAAAGAAGCAGAGGGGAGACAGGGAAACTAATGTATAATATAAATGGCTCTCACTGCAAACTTGGAGGTGCCTGGCAAGTCAGTGTTGCACAGCAAGCCAAGTTGTGATACCCTAGGCAGTCACGATGGGACTAAGCCAAATTACAAAAAGCTACATGCAACTTCACAGTCCTAGTCATTCTATTAACACAGATCTACATTTTGCAGATTCTGAGCTTGACCTAAAAATCTAACTTATGTGTGCCAAACTGAATTCTACCTATAGAATTATTAGAATATACTGTACCAGGACTTTAATGTGTAATTTACAGTACAGTAGTTTTTCTCATAGTACGTATTTGTTTAGAACACAACATCTATCAAATGACTATTAAGGCCATATTATTATGGCAAGATGCCATAAACTGTACATATTTTAAATATACATACAGTTTATTGCACATATTCTGTATACTTGCAAATTTTTCATGAAATACAAAATTGATTTTTTTGTATTGTTTTTTAAAGGCTGTATGGCTCGTTAAAAACATAAAACTCTTAAGTAAACATATAATTACACAAAATATGTGTTCCATGATTAGGGTGATCATCAGGCTCCAGAGAAAACATAACATTGACAGAACAGGAGTTTGAAGAGGCATCTTGTGTCATTTCAGATGTTTGGGTCTTGTTTATGCCTGTATATACCTCTGCATTCTTTCATAAAATATAATAATGGCTACAAATGAGAAGGGGGCATTTAGCCCATCTAGTTCATTTAATATTTCGTCAAATTCTGGAACTTATCCAGACATTTCTTGAAAGAGGCCAAGGTATCAGTTTCAGTAACTTATTCAATGGAAGATAAGGGACACTACTCCCAAACTATTTAACTATTTTTGTAGTGGATACATGGATTAACAGCTGCTTATGCCTCAAAGCTTGAACTGAGCAAACTGGAAACTTCAAACAATATTAATGCAGTGGGAGGAATGATGGACAAAAACTCAAAACTGGGGTCAGGCATGATTGGCAGATTCCAGTATCTTTCCTTCTTGACCATATGACTTCCTTCCTCTTTTCTTTTAGTCTGCCAGATGCACTGTGCACCTCTGAGTCCTCCTGTGTGAATACAGATGTCTTTCTTTTTTCTTTCTTTAACATGTGCTATTAGAGTTGCTCATTATTGGATGCTCTAACATTCTACTGCTAACCTGATTCTGAATCATTGCTCAATGTGTTTGCTTGTCCCGTTTGCTTGACTCAAGCGCAACCTGTTTTTTGCTCGAGATATGCCTGCATCGGTGGTACTAGATTGGTTACCCCATGTAGCCTGATTTATATATACAGTGCCTTGCGAAAGTATTCGGCCCCCTTGAACTTTTCAACCTTTTGCCACATTTCAGGCTTCAAACATAAAGATATAAATTTTTTATTTTATGTGAAGAATCACCAACAAGTGGGACACAATTGTGAAGTGGAACGAAATCTATTGGATTTTTGAAACTTTTTTAACTAATAAAAAAATGAAAAGTGGGGCGTGCAAAATTATTCGGCCCCCTTGCGTTAATACTTTGTAGAGCCACCTTTTGCTGCGATTACAGCTGCAAGTCGCTTGGGGTATGTCTCTATCAGTTTTGCACATCGAGAGACTGAAATTCTTGCCCATTCTTCCTTGCAAAACAGCTCGAGCTCAGTGAGGTTGGATGGAGAGCGTTTGTGAACAGCAGTTTTCAGCTCTTTCCACAGATTCTCGATTGGATTCAGGTCTGGACTTTGACTTGGCCATTCAAACACCTGGATACGTTTATTTGTGAACCATTCCTTTGTAGATTTTGCTGTATGTTTGGGATCATTGTCTTGTTGGAAGATAAATCTCTGTCCCAGTTTCAGGTCTTTTGCAGACTCCAACAGGTTTTCATCCAGAATGGTCCTGTATTTGGCTGCATCCATCTTCCCCTCAATTTTAACCATCTTCCCTGTCCCTGCTGAAGAAAAGCAGGCCCAAACCATGATGCTGCCACCACCATGTTTGACAGTGGGGATGGTGTGTTGAGGGTGATGAGCTGTGTTGCTTTTACGCCAAACATATCGTTTTGCATTGTGGCCAAAAAGTTCGATTTTGGTTTCATCTGACCAGAGCACCTTCTTCCACATGTTTGGGGTGTCTCCCAGGTGGCTTGTGGCAAACTTTAGACGAGACTTTTTATGGATATCTTTGAGAAATGGCTTTCTTCTTGCCACTCTTCCATAAAGGCCAGATTTGTGCAGTGTAAGACTGATTGTTGTCCTATGGACAGACTCTCCCACCTCAGCTGTAGTTCTCTGCAGTTCATCCAGAGTGATCATGGGCCTCTTGGCTGCATCTCTGATCAGTCTTCTCCTTGTCTGAGCTGAAAGTTTAGAGGGACGGCCAGGTCTTGGTAGATTTGCAGTGGTCTGATACTCCTTCCATTTCAAGATGATCGCTTGCACAGTGCTCCTTGGGATGTTTGAAGCTTGGGAAATCTTTTTGTATCCAAATCCGGCTTTAAACTTCTCCACAACAGTATTACGGACCTGCCTGGTGTGTTCCTTGGTCTTCATGATGCTCTCTGCGCTTTCAACAGAACCTTGAGACTATCACAGAGCAGGTGCATTTATACAGAGACTTGATTACACACAGGTGGATTCTATTTATCACCATCAGTCATTTAGGACAACATTGGATCATTCAGAGATCCTCGCTGAACTTCTGGAGTGAGTTTGCTGCACTGAAAGTAAAGGGGCCGAATACTTTTGCACGCCCCACTTTTCATTTTTTTATTAGTTAAAAAAGTTTAAAAAATCCAATAGATTTCGTTCCACTTCACAATTGTGTCCCACTTGTTGGTGATTCTTCACATAAAATAAAAAAATTATATCTTTATGTTTGAAGCCTGAAATGTGGCAAAAGGTTGAAAAGTTCAAGGGGGCCGAATACTTTCGCAAGGCACTGTATATATCTTTTACGCAGACAGTGCTGCAGATGGAGGCATTTGCATACAGTGACTCTATGTCATTAAAAATAAGGACTGCACAGCAGTACTTTGAACAAATAAAACTAGGCATGGGTGAAAAATAAGACTCAGATACACAGTATACCGTTTATATCTTTAAGACCTATTCCAATTAAAATCTGAAGTCTGTCAGCTTTTAGTTGTACAAAAAAGTAAGTAGATGGAAATGCAAATAACATTTCATTGCTAGAGGTATCCTGCAGGATTTAAAAATGCGCCTACAAAAACAATATCATTTTTCTCCAACTTCCTTCCAACCATTCATATAATGTCTACAATATGTTTAAAGATACCAGTATAATTAACCATACTATTGTGTAAGATCAATATCACACATTTGGATTAATTATTCTGTATTTTTGAATACCCTTGATAAATGAACTGTCTTTGAAAAGATGGGCAGAAATTTAAGCATCCATTCATCATTCTGTCACTGTGTTAC
Organism: Lepisosteus platostomus; assembly: GCF_059453375.1. NCBI lineage: Eukaryota > Metazoa > Chordata > Actinopteri > Semionotiformes > Lepisosteidae > Lepisosteus > Lepisosteus platostomus. The sequence continues at coordinate 17,702,020 of NC_142611.1, forward strand.
AGTAGAGAATTTCTTACTCTAAAGTGTTTTAACACAAAGTACTTGAACTATGGTTCTTTATCTATGGCAATGTTAAAAACCAGGGTCCTAAAGGTTTGGGACAGGAAAATACTTTGCTTTTATTGAAAATCAACAAATTACAAAAAAAAACAACTATTTTTAAGATATGAAAGGTTATAGAAAAGGGAGCTCATTTTGAATAATGATATTTTGTTGTACAGTATCATGAATCGTGTGTTACTATCCAAAAACAACACCAGAATCAGTTTATAAAGCTCATTCTAACATTTCCCTTTGATATTAGACCCCCTCAGAATTTGATCAAAGTGTTTCACAATACTATTTTTATTTTAGAAAGAACAGAGTCAAAACTGTAGCAGGACACAATTATTAATCTTTCTTCCATTTTCAACCTTTCTTTAAAAATGCTGATGCATAGCTGTGACAGTGCCAAAAACAAATACTCACGATAGTCTAGTTGGTGCATTTGTCTAATCAGGTGCGTTCAGCGTGAAGGCCAAAACACTGTGATGACTAAATCAGCCAAGCCATTGCATTAAACATAATGAGGATGTACTGGACCGATTCTCATGGGGATTAGGAGAGTAAATAGACCTTAAAACATAATATTATATTACAAATACTGTCCATGAAACAGTACTCTTCAGTAAGAAATAAATTAGAGTCACTTTAGTATTTGTGATAATCTGCTACAGTATCTGGCAATCATCTCTAGCAACAACAGCTGTCACTTTCCACTTCATATACAAATGAGGATAATTCAGGCAGCAGGAAGATTCAGTCACCTTCTGATGCTGAAATACCAATTTCTGTTAAATTCTACCTCAATTGTGAGATATTGGCATAAAGCAATTATTGGACAGTAACAAATAAATGTAAAAGTGAAAGATGGTAAAACAAGTAGCCTAGTATAGATTTTTTACCTACTTTTTTGTAAAAAAAAAGTCTAATAAGCCAATTAACACTTTAAAAAGAACTTTAGCAAGCTAAACTCTTAGTTTATTTATTACCAGGCACCTACTTACTAAAGCTTACAGTTAACTGTCAAGCCTTCCAGGTGCATTTTGAGATTAATAAGTCTCTAGCAGCACAGCTCAATATAGATTTTGTGAGGAGAGCCAGAACCTGCTTGTGCCCTCCCGAATTCTGCAGGCTGGCAAAAAAGGAGCATGTCAAGGGAGAACAATGAAAGTAAAGTAAGAAAACATTAGCAATTTTTAAAGCTCCTTCATCATCCCCTCAATGTGATCTCAGGATGATTTCTAAAGGTTCCGCAAATCCCCCACGCCTCCAGATTTCTCCGCTAAGCATTCCTCTATTTTTCTCCCAAGTTCCTTGTTTCTTTGTTGTTTTTAGTTGATTGAGAGCAGGAGCAGACATTAGTGACCAGTTGATCATTTTCCCCCCTAATAGCACATATAATATGGCAAAAATACAGTACTGTACCCATAGGAGAAGAGAAGGAAAATTGGAAATTAAAAAATAAAAATGAATTTGCTAAATGCTGATAGTCTGGGCATGCCTTTTCTGTCTGACAATATTTAAATATGAGTACTGTAAGTATAATTATAATATTAGATTAATAGAAATATAATTATATTACAAATTGAGTTGTTTTAAATATTTCTTTGTGGATTTTTTATACCCTTTAAACCATTTTATGATTTTTGGAAAGAAATCAGAATAGAAATACCAAAGAAGAAAAAGGGAGGGGGTAATCAAACACATTTTGAAGAGAATTTACATGTATAGGCTTAATATTGTACCTTACTATAAAAAGAAAAGCTAAATTCAGTAAATTGTATTTTTGTCAAAATTCACTAGTCCTACTTTCATGCAAGTGATTATGATGCTGTGTAACCCCAAATGACAAGCTGACACCTTTAGCATGAATACTCACACCCAGAAATGTTGGTATGATAAGCAGAGGGCATGCTCATACAATTAAGACAATGAGGTAGTGTACAGTAAGTGATAAAAATTGATTTGTTACATACATCTAATGTTAACATGTTGCTTCATAAAACTATCGAACATTGTTGACATATAAAATAGATTTTGCATGATTTGCACTTTTTTCGTGTATTGTACAGTATTTGTTTTCCATGCAGGAGAAGTTGCACAGATAGATTAGAACTCTACTTTGTATAGTATATACAGTATAATGATGCTGTAATTACAGATCCTCATGTTACCCAATTTTAACATTCATGATGTCTTCACTGTTATCACGTTATCACTTATACACGTATACAAGTTATTGTTATGTACATTTATGTAGTTCAGGTTATATTTCATATTTTTTTACATGCTGTTCTGGAATCCATCATTTGCCAGCTGTTGTCCATTTACAAGATGTGAGGTGAAACAAAAACATTACATCAACTGCAAGGATTATACCATGTAGACATGTTACATCAGCAGCACAAATAATTTTAAGGCATTCTAGGACAGGTGTTATGCATCTATGGCATGTATTTAAAGAACAGAACACAAAAACAGGAATCTATGATGGCAGGCCATGCTACAGTATAAACATGAATTCAACAAAAATTCAAACAGAATAAAACCACTCGTGCAAGTTTCGTTAAATAGGCTAAATCCATCCCAATCTTGCATAGCACTAAAATTTGTTTAATACTAAAAAACTTTAATCAATTCTAACCTTCCTGCTGAAGCATCGTGCTGTACTCTAACTCATTAATACTAGTACCCAATCTGCTTTAAAGTATACCAATAAATAAATCAAGTATGCATGCTTAAAAATAACACTTCGACTTAACATAATTATTAACATAATTATTCCATAATTCCACTTAACACAGCTACTGGCAAACAAATTCATTTTTAAATTGCTTCCTAAATATCTTCTAGCTTTGTATACTAACAATTACAAAGCATTGTTTTAGTCATTCTTAACCTTGTTAGATACAGGTATAGACTGGTAATACTACAGGTATATAGCCAAAATAACAGTAAAAATGCAATTGCTTCAATACTGTAGCTTTAGTTTATACTTTAACATTTTTTATTTTTGACCTATATTAATGTCTGTGTTACTTGTAAAGCATACCTTTAAGTTATTTCTGGAGTTTTACCAATAAAAATATTCTCTTAAGTTTTAATTTGTCCTTTACAGACCTCGCCATTTGTTCCATTCTCATTTGATGACTGCAGTGATCTAAATTAAATTTAAATATTACACTATATGTAGAGTATGTATTTAAATATTTCAGGTGGGTAGCTGCTTCAGCATGCATAGGCTGTAAAGGAACAAATAATAGGTTTATTCCATTCTGAAAAGAGAAGAAAGGAAACACAATGTTTCGGCTGTGGAGCCTTCTTCGGATGTCACACCTGAAGAAAGATATGAGATGTGAAAAAAGGGTTAACTGATTTCTTTCTGCACAAAGACTTCTTTTGGTACAAAACATTCCATGCTTTAGCCCTTGTGAGTTATGGCAAGGACGGGAGTTAACTGATAAGAGATTCTAAGTAGGAGATAGAGACTCCCTATGACTCAACTATGGGACGATGAGACCAGCCATTCAAAGTGTTCAAGGTCTTGAGAATGTCCAAATACAGGTGCCCTCCCCCCATTACCCTGGTAACAATTTGTTTCAGAAATGGCTGAAGTTTGTTCTTGAATCTTTGAACAATTCTTTGGTTGTACTGTTCCTTGCATGCAATAAAACGCACTTGTTCAGCTTCATCTCGGGGTCCAGAACTTATTTGTTTGTTACAACACACCCGAAAAGGCTCCACAGCCGAAGCCTCGTATTTAAATATTGTTTATTTCACACAGACTATTTATTTGTTGTATTGTAATGTAATATAATATAACTCATTTGTTGGGCACATGAACTGTTGAATCATACTGAGGCAGGTATAAAATGCAGTTGAAAGGCAAAAGCTATATTTGCAACCATAGCATGATACATGCTGTTAACTTTTAAAAGGAAGCCATAGGATAATTGTTTAGTATGATATTCAGAGCATAAAATGCATTCATTTAGAGGTCACAGTCATTAGACTACGAGGATATTGTACCATATTTGCATTCCCTCCTTTAGCTGAAGAACCCAATGACATACTCGTAGCCATCTGCTAATATGTGCCTCCAGTGATTTGAATGCTGTGAAACAGAACCACTTTAATGATTTGACACCTGTATATATTTTCTTTATTGTATGTGCTGTCATTTATTTTTAGTGTTACCCTATCCAGGATTAGAGTTTAAATGTTATGTACAGTAAATTTAAAATGAAAAAAGACCAATTTCAAACTGCTCATGAAAGGCCTTATGATAAAATGCTGAAATAATAATAATACATCTCTATATTCTTACTGTCTTTCCTGTCACACTGTATTTGGAATTGTTGCTTATTTCTAAATGACTGGTAAATACTGAATTCATTTTTAATTTCCCATTTGGATCTGACAATTGTTACTTTAAAATATATATATAATTTGAGAATGGATTATTTCTCTTCCATGTAAAATGAGGAATCAGGTTTAAGAAATTATGATTTAGTTTTTCAGTAGGTGACCACAAAAAAACTTGTGTTAAAAAAACCATGGTGTTTCCTGTAACACCATGGTAAAAGTACATTAATTCTAATAACGGTTGATTGCAGTTTCCTTCAGATCTCTTATCAAAAGTGCAATAATAGGGTCATACTGTATATACAGTAGATAGTGAATTCATATAAATAAGCTCATATATAATGCATTACTATAAAGTATATTATACAGTACAGTATATTCTGATGCAGTGATATTAATTGCACATTGACATACTGCACAATGCAATTGCAAAAGTCTAAAGTTATGTTACAGTATGTCTGTAAATTACATAGATAATTGTATTTACATGTTCAATCGTTAACAAGTTTTTAATTCTTTGAGCAGTAATTAACATTAGATTCACAGAGCGTTCAGTTTATGCCACATAATTTCATAAAATGCCTCAGGTGTCAGTGTTCACAATTTAAGTTAACTTTAAATTGTTAAAATAAGTTGATTATTAAATTGACATAAATGCTCATTCAGAAAGATGATTTTAATTAGCACAAAAACAGTGCAAGATATTACCATGCCCTATGTAAGCCCAGTGACTTAATGAAGGAAGGGTTGCTATCAGCTTGATAGAAGGCAAGCTGCCTGTGAAAGACATTGCTTGGAAAATGAGGCGATTTACTTCAAAAATAAACAAACTTGTCCAGAGAACCATAATGCTGATTCTGTGAAGAACAGGCCACTTTCTGGTAGATTCAGTATGCCGGACCATCATACAGCATACTACAGTACTACATTTGATCCAATCTGTATAATTATTTTTAGACGACAGAAGTCACACCATGGTATATTTCAGAAAGGAATAACCCACCCATAAGCAGAATGACTGTAGATTTATCTCCATGAAAATTGCAAGCATGCTTTGTGGCCATTCAAGGATAACATGATGACAGCTGTGAGAACAAAATCACAGTAACTTCTGGGCAAGAAAATATCTGAGGTGAATATGGAAAAAAGGTGTTGTATTTTATTACCACTGCATGTCATTGACAGTCAGACTGGAGAACTTGTATGTGGTGACCTTACGGTGAGCATTATGTTGTGATGAACATTATGTTTTGTTGAGACTGTTGTGTTCTTTATGAGTAAAAGTAAAAGTAAAAGTGTGATGATGTGTAGAGCACTCTCCTTTAACATATAGTAGGTACTAATTGAGGGCAAGCTTACTGGTCAATGATACATTGACAAAGACCTTGGGCCAGCAGTTTTTTTTACCATACAAACCAACATAGAACTGGCTGTTTTTTATCAAGACGATGCAACAGTGCAAAAAAACAATGCTGAAGTCTTGCCAGTTTTCCAACAGAGCATCTGTGGGCACATTTGACCAGTGCCACAGAAGACAACATTGTGCTGTACAGGAAAAGCAGCCTAGTATCTCACAGCAGTATAGCCAGGGGGGTCAAATACTGCCAGTTTTTCAAGGAGATCATAATCCATACTACTGTACCATTGTAATTCTTATTAACGATACTGTATGTCACATTCCAAATGGGAAATTTAGCATGATTCTCAATTTGAAGTTTTTCGCACTTATCTGCATTTTGATTGATATTTTTATTTAAAATATTCGATTAAATCCCTTAGACCTGAGTTCTTTATAATTGTTGTACATTGCTCTATATTTTTTTTGAAGGAAAAATACACATGCATGTATTATAATACAATGATACAATATCTTCTTGTGTCAGACTCAACAGGGCAGGTTAGGAAATATGTGACATGTAGTCTTAAGACCTGGCTTTACATTGGGGTTTATGTATATTAACATTAATGAGATCTTACAAGTTGGCATTGTGGCACAGTGATTAGCATTGCTGCCCCACAGAGCTAGGGTGCTATTTGAGTGGAGTTTGTAGGTGCTCCCCGTGTTCATGTGGGTTTTCACCAGGTTTTCTGGTTTCCTAAAACAATCCCAAAAATATTTGAGGAAATTAATTGGTTTTGGGGAAAAAGATGGCTCTGGTGTGAGTATGTGAATGTGTGTGTACTTAAATGGACTGGTGAACCCATCCAGAGTGGTCCTGCCTTGTGAATGTTGCTTGCCAGGATAAGCTTTGCCAACCCTGTATTTGATAAAGAGATTTGAACATGGATGAATGGAGATGTAATTATGTAAAATCATTTTTTTCTAAATGCATCTAGACTTAGAGAAGATATCTAAATTTTATTGGAAAAAATACAAGAAAATCTAGTACTGTTTATTGTGTATTTGTGTATTGAAACTGGTCAAATTTGGTCATTTGGTCAAATTGAAACTTGCGTGGGCAAAATTTCTTTTTCTCAATTACATTGAGAATCCTAAAATGAATTTCATTTGAGGGGTTCTGTTTCCAGGAGGTTCAACAAATGTTTGTGTTTCAACAGGCACCTAAAATTTGATTAAAAAATAAGATACTGATAGTAGAAAACTTGCCAATATCTCACATAATGTAAAATGGGGGACAAGAAAATCACACACAGCTTGATGAGAAACTAAGATGTATTAATGCAACTCTTTTTCCAGTGTATAACTGACATGACACAAACCACAACACACAAGGTGTGCCTTACAAACATAATTAAAAACAATGGCATTGATACAGAAGATTACTAAGCAAAATCGAAAAATGCCACATCAAATAAACTGCATTATAACATTCCCAATCAGAACTGTTAAGCTTTTTTCCCTCTCAGATAAATGTTTGTTATCATTAGGAGCAGCATAAATAGTAATAAAAATGAAGCCCAGAGTAAACAGGTGTATATAGTAATCACATACAACTATAGTTTATTGCATGGAAACTTTTTTTTTGTTTAATAATTCTCATCTCCATAAAGACCACACTGGCAGTAATGATGTTTGATTGTGTTGACTCATTCTGAAATCTGTGACATTCCTTCCAATTTAGCTTAGCTTAAAGCTAAATGTATCAATTTTCTGCAACCATGATATTGCTAACCCTTCATTTAAAGTGGCATCCATCACCCACACAAATATTACAAGAAGAATATGATTATTACTGTTGAACTAAAGCACATCAATGTTTCAAAAAGAACTTAAACATTGAACAACAGAAGGTTTACCTACTGAGTCTTCATAATTCTTAAGGGGAAAAAAGATATAAAGTAATATATAAATATATTATATTTCATATACTGTACATAAAATGCTCCTAAAAAGAAGGGGATATTCAGATATATTTGTAAAATCCAACAGGCTAGGCATTAAAGATGCTAGTTCTTTCGGTTAAAGGGAAATGTATTATGCGGAAAGCTATAAATTATACATCAATGACGGTCAAAGACACAAGTAACTAATTTCAATGATTTCTTATCTTAAACATCCATCCTGCCAGTACTGAAGGAATAACACTGCACACATACTGTAACTTGTGCCCTGAAATGAAATGGGATTTACATGCTGTTGCAGGCTGGGCTACTGTATATAGAGACTATAATGTCAGCTTCTTCCAGGAGCCTGTAGCACCTGTAAATAGGAAGACTGGGTTATAATTAGGTAATTAATTTGATTATTGGAGGTACTTACAGTAAGTAACACATTCTCACATGAGTCTGATTAATGTTGTGTTTGGTATAGAGTTTCATGAGATTAGTTGAGTCACGTAAGACTGTGTGGAGGCCATTTTAGAGTCCTTTTATTATAAGACTTTGCAAAATCTCTGTAGTGAAGTCTCCTGCACAGCAAAGTTACTGTCATTGTGAATTTTCATGTGTTCAGTTCCCTGGAGCCACTGTGTATAAGGGTGGGCTCTGTCAGATACACCTCCATGAGCTGGCAATGTCTTTTAGCTGCTGTCATGCCCTTTGCACAAAGAAATTGAATCATGCTATGCACACTGTATTTTGTACAATGTTTGAACAAGACCAAGTCATCTTTTACCTGATATTTTGCGTGATCATGGATGGTCAGCATGCTTCTGTGGGTTCATGACAAAACAAATTACAGTATGCCTTGACAGTAAACTGTTAAAGTCCACCACAGCAACTTTTTGATTACAGGAAATCTTGTTTATTGAAGTGCCCTCATGCATAGTGAATTTCATGTACTTTAACTTTTGAATATATTTCGATCACCATTACAAACTGCCTTTGTTGCTATAAATGAATGTAATAATTCCTGACCTTGACTGAACTGCTTTTAGTTTAAATGTATTACTTGTAAGTATATTTCATGCTAAAGTAACTCAGAGCTTCATACTAGAGCAACATTTCACAATATAAATATCCCCATAAGAAACAGATATTTGATAGAGAGTTGTTCCTAAATATTATATCATATTCATGGGTATAGAAGTGTTGAAAATGGTTTGTATTTCTGAGTCCAATTTTCAGACTTCACTCAGACTAAATAACATTCAGGTCACCTTCACTTTCCCTTTGCATTTTTAATGGAATTAAAATGAGCAAACCTCAGAACAACAACAACAACAAAAAAACTCACTAGTAGCAACCAGACAGATTTAATCTATTTTAGTTAGAGATTAATGATTGTGGAAGCAATTAAGAATCCCTTCCTCCCCTGTTTCTGTAATTACATACTGCGTTTACAACAAAGACCTCTAATGTGGGGAATGCTGAAAAAACAGATATCCACTGAGAGTATGGACAATAATAGACATTGTTAATTTGTAAAAGACATTAAAAATTGTATTAAAACTGGGTAATGGCTAAAAACATGCTAGCTCTTGCACAATATCATTCTGTACATTAAAATAATGGCATATTAAAAGCAACATTAACATTGTGATCCTACAAGATATGACTAAAGTCTCTTTGTATTATTTTATATCTTTGCATTGTATATTCTGCTAGGGTATGGAGAAATGTTCAGGAGAAAACCGACTTCAGTAAATGAGTGTTCAACAAAATTGCTTAGGACTAAATTAGGCTAAAATTAGGCTAAAATGGTTAAAATGGTTAATATAGTCATAATATAGTCCTAATATAGTCTTTGTAGAAGATTTAAAACTACTTTCTCAGTTTGTATGTATTTTAATATTGTCCTAAATAAGCCACTGCCAATCATGTTTCTTGAAATCAAAGATTGTTTTCAGCTTTGTTTTTTTTTCAAAAAAGAGTGAAGCAAATTTGCACTCTTATGTTTTTCGTACTCTTAGTGCTACTCATTTTCTGAAATTCTTCCAAAAACTTTTATAAGGTTCTGGGATTGTAGAAAAAATAAAAATATTGCTATGCTCAGTTGTCCCCCTTTTTAACTTTTCAGTGTTTCTATGCACTGTTGCAGTGATGATAAATAGTTTCAAACTCTACAGAGTTACCTTGATTTCAGCATTCCCCTATGTTCACAGTACATAAACTTCTTAAACTGATGTTACATACAGGGGTTTTGAAAATGGTCAGTAATTGACTGAGCGTTTTAGACAATAAGTGAAATAATTATTCATAACTCCAACTTATAAGCGGTTGAAATAAGAATGTGTATTCTTTATTCTCTGACAGAGCTTTGGTGAGAGAAGTAATAACCCAAGCACACTTGGTTAAAAAAATATTACAATGACAAGATACAAAGTGCACTACACACAACAAAACATACAACACACAAGTTACTCTATGTGCAGTATTTACAAAGTGTTTCAGAGGCCTTACATTCTGGTCATCCAAAACAAAACCCAACTGCTACTAAGTATTAAACTCTTAATGCTTACAGAGGCTACATACTGTAAGAGATAAATTGCTTTCTAACTAAATACAGTACAATGAAACCTGCAGTTAAATCTCTCTCTCTGCCACAAAATAAATGGTAGTCTATATCCCTATGCATAAAAATGCACTGTTACGTTTCTAACTGAGGTATCTTAGTTATCCAGAAACCGAAGTTCCCTTAAAACACAGAATAGCACGTTTTCTCTAACAAGTACTTAAATACTTAAGTACTTTGCTCCAGTCGGGTTTGGTTTGGATGATCATGAAGTAGGGGCTCTCTTCTGGTGCAAGCTTCAAGTTCCAACTCCTCCGGACACTTGTCTCTCCTTTCCTTCTTCCCTGGTTGTTGTTTCTTCTCCTCCTCTTTGTGCTCTTAATGTGATCTTATATTGTGTGTTCCTGTACTGCTCCTTGACAATCCTTAACCTTCTCTCGCTAACCACCATGCTCAGTATGCTGTAGGCCCTGTTGATTGATTTCCTCCAAAAGCCCCTTCAGCCTGGTGCATGCCCTTATTAAACTGGAACTCACCATTGACACCCTGCTAAAGTTAAGCAGGTGTGAGCCTGACAAGTACCTAGATGGGGGACTTCCATGAAAAGCTAAGGTTGCTGCTGGAGGAGGTGTTAGTGGGAGCAGTAGTGAGTGCTCATCCTGCGGAATATGTGGGTCCAAATTACTCTACAGTATATACAGTAGTGATGGGGACGGTACACTGTAAAAAAAAAAAGGTGCTGTGCTTTGGATGAGATATAAAACCAAGGTCCTGACTCACCATAGTTATAAAAAATCCCAGGGCATTTCTCGAAAAGAGTAGAGATGTTACCCCAATGTACTGGCCGAATTTCTCCTTGGCCTTTACCAATCATGGCCTCCTAATAATTTCCATGCATGAATCAGCTTCATTACTCTGTTCTCCCCACTGAAAACTGATATGTGGTGAGCGTAATGGTGCACTCTGGCTGGTTCTGCCCTCTCCCCTGCCTTGACAAAAGCTATGGCCTGTCTTGCTGGGAAAGGAAATGGCTGTGGGCTATGTCAGTACACATTAAATCACAAAGGGAAAGTGTCACTAACTGGAAAAAAAAATGTTGTTTATATTTTTATAAAATTGCACAGAATTATTTAGCTAAAGCAAAAACAAAAAAAGTATTTTTTATGGAACTCGTATAAGTAAGCAGGTGTTACATTTGATTTATTTTCTGTTACTGAACAAGAACAGTCTGGGTTATATAAGCAAAACTAAAAAGAGCTTTTAGTGTTAGTTTACTTAGCCTTTAGAATCTACAAGGTTTGTTATGTCATCTTTACCAAAGGGAGCATAACTTTGACAAAAAAAAGAAACCTTTTAGTTCTACAATATTATTGGTAATGTTGCTATAGGAGTCCGGGCCGTCCTTTCTCTGAACATGTACCGAGTATAATACATAGCAGAACAGTGGTAATGTGGTATCTGCATGTGTTTTATTTTCAACAAAACCCTTCATTATTTGGTCATACATTATACAGAGTAAAACATATTACTATGGGGATCAGGAATGGTGATACAGTGCAGAACTAGATGGTGATAATATCTCTGTTCTTATATTAAGCTGATTGTGCAAATGTGGCTAAAGATGACATTTCCTAATAGTACTGTAGGTTTGAATGAGAAACTGTGCCAGGGTGTGAGCTGTAAAGAAACATGTAGACATTTAATTCCACACAGAAAAGCAGAAAGTTTCAGTTGTGGAGCTTTCTTCACGTATAGTCTGAGAATCATAATAGTACACTACCTCCATACAATAATATATATACAGTATATTACTTGATCTTCACATTGAAATATTTCAGAATGCATCCAGACCAGATTTTATTTTTTTTCAGGTCTCTTTGATGAGAATTTCATGGTTTTGTTTAGTAATATGATGAGTAAAAAATTAATAAATCAATGTTTAAATGCAATACTGTTGCAATACTGTTTTTTCAAACCACCATCATAAAGAGCTCAGCATCAACACACTACTGTATATGGCAATTGTTATCAGAAAACAAAGGCATGCTTTTGTCAGAGAGTGTGGCATGTGTGCAGTTTATCTTTTGAATGAGAAACATGTTTTACACAGTGCATTACAAAAGTTTTCAGACCCTTGCACTGTTTTCACATTTTGTTGCTTTAAAGATTTCTTTCAGGAGACTTTGATGTAACAATTATATGTAAACAGATACTGTAATTAACAAAACTGCGTACCAAAAAAACAGTCAGAGGTAAATAGACCATTCATATGAAAGACACAGCCATGACTGCATTTGTATTCAAAATCCTTGTTACGGCAAACTTCTGCACCTACTGTATGTGTGTAATAATCATGGTTCACAAGATGTTCTCAGTAAACACACGTGGTACTGAATTTCAGGCAAAGAGTCAACCATGAAGACCAAGGAGGTTTCAAAACGATTAAGGGATAAAATTGTCAAAAGTCACAGATTAGGAGAAGGGTATAAAATGCTTCAAAGCAATTTAATATGTCATTATGCAGATCATTAAGAAGAGGAAGGCATCCAGACACTGTCTAGATCAGGCTGCTCCTCCGCACTGTGGAGTTGGGCTGGGAGGTGTTACGAGCACAGCCGGCACCAATTGACCCTCATTATTCAATCTCCTCCTCCCTCACTATTTAAACCCTACGTTCACTCCTAGTCCTCGCCTGGTATTAGGAATCTATCCGCCACATGAGCTTGCATCGTCCTTGAACCTCTGGCTACCGACACACAGACCTTTGTAGCGTTGGACCTCTTGAGAACTCTTTTATCTCACCCCTTTTTTGGAATTGTTTGCCTTCTCTAAGTGGTCTCTGGCTTCTAGCCTGGAACTACCGACCACTCTTCTGCCTCGCTCCTCTCGGACTCTGAAGGAGTTATGGAGTTAAGTGACTGAGATGGGGGTAATGTCCAAGGGTCAACAATACAGTATCTGAGTCACTCCACAAAGGTGGCTTGTATGAAACTGGAAAAGAAATCGCACAGGTAATGCTGAAAACATGTGGTAAGTGGTTTTGTGGTCAAACAAAAAAAAAAACATAGTTCTGATTGTTAAAAAATGTATACGTATGCATCATTTTTTTTTATTTCACAAAATGGAAAAGGTCTGAATACTTTTGCAAGTCACTATACAGTATTACAATGCTGGTCATGTAAAAGTAAACAAGGTCATTTTTTTTTTTCCTATACAGCAGTGAAAATCTACAATATTTAATCAAAATATTTAAAACAACAAATCATCAACAACAACCGAAGCGTCTGTTATCCTGGCTATTAAGAAATGTACCACAAATACACAGTTGTTCAGGTGCAGTACACAAAATCATCCTGTTTCTTAATAAGTATTGTGATAAATTAGCTGTCTACTAACACCTGTCTACTAACAACAGAAAACTAATCTTCTTTTTAATATCTCCCATCCAAATACTGACTAAGCCCTGTCTTTTTTAACTTTCCACATCTGACCACAGAAGGCTTGAGGGTAGAATTGCTGTCCTTATTTTTCTTGTGCATACTTTACACAGTATGCACTCTCTCCTGAATGACAAGTCTATCATTCATTTCTTATATTTATACTCTGCTCTACTTTAAGATATGAAAGTGTATTCATTTATTTCTACATAGACAAGGGAAGTTTATCTGAGGGCAAAAAGTTTTGAAAGCCCTGGTCTATCTAGAGTTAAATTGCACAACACTTGTATTCCCATATGATTTTGTAAAAGAACAAGGAAATGAAAGCAATATTTGATGTTTGTGTTCTTCTGTACTGCTGTACAATATATTCAGCTCACACCTGAAGAAGGCTCCATGGCCGAAACATTTTTTTCTTTCTTCTCTTTTCGGCATGGAATAAACCTATTACTAGTTCCTTTGCAGCCTACGCATGCTGACGCAGCTACCCACCTGAACTAAAATATATTTTGATTCATATGTGTGTGTTTTAAAGAATTTAAGAAAAAAAATGATGTCCTTATTTTTCATACCAAACCCGTTTTTTTCTCTGTCACTTCCTAAATCACATCCAGCTGACAGTTTGGTACCTGTTGTGGCACTACAAGCAAGAGGCATGTTCAGTGTGGTGGCAGAGGCCTGGATGAAGGGCAACGCATTGCTTTTGTAAACACAGCTGCACTTGCTAATCGAGGACATGAATTAAGGGCATAATGAAAGCACCTTTCATAACTTTTATTAGCTTTTCTTTATTATATTTGTAGCACAAGTTTATTTTTCAGCTTTTGTTCAAAACTATCTCTAGAATTATCTTTACAGTTTTTGGAAAAAATCGGTTGTGTTCTATAAAACACATTTAGATAATTGTCAACTATCGAAGACTCATCTAAATATAAAAATATAGATAGATTCTAGTCCAAAGGTTTTCTTTGTAATAATACAGAATATGAGACACTGTGAAGCCCTAATTGCATTGGCATTTGATCATAGTCTTTAAAAAACTGACAAAACGTCACTGGCCACTAGCTAGTAAAAAGACACAATAATGTATCTGCTTCAAAACTATGCATTATGTTAAAAAAAAAGAAGAAACAAAATGTCCTTATTTGTTTATGCTGTACAAAAGTGGCCATCCTAACTGATACTTAGGATCAGGAAATGTATAGGGTTTCAATACAGCAGTGAGTCCTCCTTTAGTAAGAGCACCGCGTGAGAACAAGGAATATCCCTGTGTAGAATAATGGACAAATGTAAAAAACAGTACTTTATTACAGTTTCCCATTGAGTAAATAGTAAATTAACATTGAGTAAAAAAACTCTAGCAAACAGAGCCTTGCTAACAAGCACCACATGTTTGAAATGTCTTGTTTGCAGGTGAATTGATTTAAAAGAAGCCAAACTCATTTTGTAGAGCTAGGGATAGTTTGTGGTGTATTACCTAGAGACATACATGTTATTCACAGAAACCATGTGTCCAAAAGGGTCTTCATCATCCAGTCTGATAGTGCTAAGCACACGTGCATATTAAATATTCCATTTACCTTTAATGGAACTTGCTCAAAGCCATACCTTGTCAGAAGCTATTATTACAAGCTAAGAATATGATTGTGAAACAACTGAAAGCGTCATCCATAAGTCTGACACCACTTTCTGTCACTCAATAAACCTGTAAAGCACTTTGAGTGTAGTGTCCAGAAAAGCGCTTTGTAAGTGTAAGGAATTATTATTAATTATTGTACTGGTATTTTTTCCGGGAAAAAATATGGTGCGATTATGTGTGTGTATCTGCATTTGTGAGTGTGTGTCCGGTGATGGACTGGTGTCCCATCCATGGTATATTCTGCCCCATGCCTGTGGTTTGCCAGATTAGAAACTGAATGCATGGCAAACTGCACAGTAAATATACTCCATCCCCCCTTTCAATACTCAGAGTAATTGATTTCTTTGATAATTTAATAGCATTTTGATAATAATTGTTAATAATTGGTGGTTTTATTCCTTATAATTGGTTGTCAGAATGAACTGAATAAAATGAATTTTAAATAACAGTAGCAAGACGTTTTTTGTCTGTTTGATTACAGCATCTTGGTCTCTTACTGTAACTGAGAAAGCAAACATCAATATAAAAAATTAAAAATGTGACAGTAAAATTTGCAGTGTAGAATGTTGAGTGAAAAACCAAAATATAAAACCTTAATTGTATGAATTGATCTTATTTAGTACTATATTTTAAATATTCATAATCTTACAGTAATATTTTCTATATACTTATGCCATAGTGTATCAAACTATTGGTTGTATTCATATACTAACCATGTCCTTGATATGACCTTGACAATCACCTCAACAACTTCTTTTTGCTGTATTTAACAGAAAACTCTAGCTGAAAGCCAAACAAAAAGGCAGAAAAGAAGTAATAATAATAATAATAATAATAATAAAATTGTCAGAATCAGTCAACATTCATGTCAGATTAATCAATTGAATCATGTTATGTTAATCATTTGAGGGAAATTATTTCTGAATAACAACTGTATTATCTTATTGTAGTCACACACTGGTATTCTTTTATTTTTATTTAAATTAGTTCTATTTAATATTTAATATTTAAAGTCGTATAATATTAAAGCACGCCCTTCACCTTTTTATCAACCCCAAATTTCTGCAACTGCAACTTCTGAAAATTTATGACATAATTTAATGTTATGTTGGGACAAGGAATTTTAGAGCAGTGAGTTTTAGAGAAGGAAAGATGGCAGCCTAATATGAGCACTTTAGCCTCTTTAGCCTGTAGATACAACTGCTGGCCTTCCTGTGGCAGAGTCCATACTTTTTTATTTTCTTCAACAATAACTTGAAGATTAAATTCATGGTAGATATTTGCACTTTCCAAATAGACTTGAAAAGTAAACATCTATAAGGATAGTAGTTGAGGTGGGTAGCTGCATTAGCATGTGTAGGCTGCAAAAGAACAAGTAATAGGTTTATTTCATACTGAAAAGAGAAAAAAGAAAACACAACGTTTTGGCTGTGGAGTCTTCCTTGGGGGGCAATTTTAAACCAGTACGTTTTACTTCTATTACATGCAAAGTTATGAAAACAATAATAAGCGCTGTACTAGAGGAGTTTCTGTATGTAATAGTATTCGAAAGGGACAGTTAACATGAAAGCACATTAACTTACAGTATTTGTTCTTTATATAGGAAACAACATGGAACATATATTATAGTTTGTGAATAAGATTTTCATAAGATTTTTGAATGTACATCAATTAGGAAGTGGTAAAAAGGATAGAAAAGGGAGGACAACCTATTGGTAGTTGCTCCGATTGGAATGATGGAATTTAAATTAGTGTCCTGGTATACAGTAGACTCACTCCTCTCAGACTCTGAAGGAGTTATGGAGTTTAGTGACAGAGATGGGGGTTTCAAGTTAGTAGAAACACTAAGCCAGAATGAGGTTACTTGTGAGAAAGACTTAGCTGTAGACACATCATTTCCATCTTCTTTACACTGTCTGGATCCCAATCCAGGTATCATAGGTTCATGAGCATGGCTTCCTAAGGTGCTTACAGGCTTAAGGTGGTGTTTTAAGGGACATGACTCACCCCCAATTGGTGCTAAACCTTGTCCGTGTGATAAATGATGAATGGATTGAAGATGGGTGGATTGGATGAGTAGCACTTTCTCACTCTCCCATGTGAAGTTTTAGGGGTTCCTAACAGTGTGATGTGATAAACACACAACAGCTATTCCAAATGATATGAGTTTTTTTATCAGAAAAGCAAACAATGTTCTCAAAGAACTTCCAATGGCCTGGTAAACTCTGGTCTTCATTCTCCACATCTTCCTTGCAACAGGTGTAGAGATATGTTGTCTCCAGAATTGGCTCTAACCTGCAAGAAAACCTGAGCTTCTACATTTCTTTGTGTGGGTCTGCCTCTTTTAATCCCTTCTAGGATTATGGATCTTGTTCTTTTTCCTTCCAAGTAGCTGCTTAAATGCATCCCAAAAATGGGGGTCTGAAGGATTGGTCTGTTTCCAAGGGCTTGTACTATGCAGTGCATATTTGTTACCTGCCTCTCTGGCTCAGTAGGATTTACCCTTCTTAGCTACCCCCTCCAGGGCAGGAGATTAGTTTCACCCCCTTCCTATTGAAAAAACAAGGGATATTATGATAAAATTCTATAATGCACTAATAAGACCCTGACAAAGTCAGTCCTATGGGCTCCATCAGTTTCAAGAATGAAATGCAAACCAAAGGTCATAACTGGAAATTATGTCGATTTTTAAAACTTAAATAGGAATAGGACACACATCTTTCTCACAGAGGGTTTTTGGAGTATAGAACTGGCAGCCCAACAATTTTATCGAAGCTTGTATTTTGGCGTTTTTAAAGAAATGGTTGAATGGATTCTTGGATCCATTAGCTACTGCAAAACCAAACCACTGTTCTCACTTTAATATTCTTTGCATATATATAGCTTTTCCAAGTATTAAAAAACAACTGTGTTTTGAAAGTATTTTAACTGAATAATAGACATAAAAAGCCTTGAAAAAATACTTAAAAAAACATCTCAGTAAAAAATGCATTGAATGTCAGATATTTTATTAACCGTTCTAAATATAAAAGAAAAGAATGAATGCATACTGTACTTTCTGTTCATAAAAATTTGAAGTTACATGAAACAGTTATAAAACTTTCTTTCAATGTATTTTTCAAGGAAAGGGAATTATAATTTTCTTTAGGAATGGCTTCAAACACAACAGAATACTGCAGTAGACTAAAAGCATATTCACTGGGTTTTGACAAAACAGTTGTAACAATTGAGAGAAAATAAAAGACTAGAGATTGCACTGAATAATGCAGTAGCCCTGAAAAATACTAGGTCAGTATTAGGTGCAGTTTTCTTTGCTTCCTTCAAACAGCTGCATATTGAAAGTAGAACTCGCAGTTACTATTTAAAATTAAAATGTTCAGTCCCTTGCTTTCAACTTCACTATAGCTGATAAAATCAGGATCATAACTAGACATGAATGCTTGATAATACTTGTCCTGTCATTATAAACAAGACCATACTAAAAAAGCTCTTAATTCAATACTCATATTAATGTTGAAAATTAATAAATTAAATAATATGAATCTGATAATTAAAGCAATGAAATATGTTTGCATTTTCTCATTTGTTCATTTTAAAACCTCCTAAATGGATTGCTCACCTGAATAAGAAAATTAATTTTTAAAATGAAAACTGAGTTCTAGCAGGTGTTGTTTCATCAAATGAAATAAAAGCAACACCCATTAATAGATTTATTTTCCAAGTCTAGGTTTTATTGACGTTCATTCCTCAAAAAGATAAATTTCTACAGTATATGAGATATGTTAATAC
Organism: Lepisosteus platostomus; assembly: GCF_059453375.1. Taxonomy (NCBI): domain Eukaryota; kingdom Metazoa; phylum Chordata; class Actinopteri; order Semionotiformes; family Lepisosteidae; genus Lepisosteus; species Lepisosteus platostomus. Next base: position 17,721,146 of record NC_142611.1, read on the forward strand.
TTTATTGTTTCATTTCTCTGATATTTGTCTTGCATCAAAACAACTATGTTTCACACAAACAGAAACTTAACAAAACATACAAACATTACAATTAAAATTAAAAAATAAAAAAAACATGGTAGCATTACATATCGTACAACACGTCAACTCATACTGTATATTTTCATTTCACACTAATCTTACAGGAATACACACAACTATATACAGTATGTGTGTCTGCCTGTCTGTATTTTTACCCATATGAAAAATTAGAAGTGTTTAAAAGAAGACAATATTTTGAAATAGCAGCACACTGTAGCGTGTTAAAACAGCAAGCAAATTCCTTCTCAGTAGGGTTAATTGGCAAGTTTTTACATTACATAACTGTGCTGTCATCTTTTTTTGATGGAAAACTTGCAATATATGTTATAAGGTGTCTAATTTAACAAAGTATACTACTCAGCTATAATTACATAAAAATATGCAACATGTCCAAGGTTTTCACAAACCCAGATTTTGCAGGCGGTGCAGAATGTTTGAGCCAGGTCCAGACAGGCAGCCATCTGAACTAGAGGAGAGGAAACCTTAAGAAAATTTACCAACCTACACACAGGCACAGGGAGAAAATACAAACTCCACACAGATAGTACCCAAGGAATAGAACCCACATCCCAACTCTATGAGGCAGCAATGCAAACCACTGCACATCCATGCCACCCCCATTCAAAATATATTGGATACTTCTATAACAGCTTTACATCTGGGAATTAATTAATTATTGGAGAATATTAACAAAAGACTCATAACAAATACTGCTTGTATTCATTATTGATTTTGTCGTTCAAATTCAAACAAGTTAGTTAAAACAAGTTTATAAATCTGTATTGCCTATCCCAACTAGTTTTGCAGTCACTATTGTCTGAGAGCAATAAAAAAATAATTCCAAGGAATTATCAGCTATGTTCAAAATTAGAGATCCTCCTGGTTATTGCTGTAAAAACAATGATAACATCCTTAACTACTGTATATTCCAGTTTTAATTCAGCTTTAATATTATTTAATAATATCAGTATGATTATATTAGTCTATTATCAATTACCATCGAAAATTAAAATTCTATCATTTTAAACACAAAATAAAACAGATAAAGTTAAAACCACTGTTGCATTATACAGCACATCCTCAGAGCTGTATTTGTGCCTTAGAATTCCAGGTGGCCTTGTTTTAAAGATCTCAGCATTGAGCTATTTTCAAACATGAAGGAACAAGAAATACACTGCTGTATGGAAGTGTTAAAAAGAGCTCAGAGGCTTAGAGAGGCACGTGTATAAAGTTCTTGATTTTTCCATATGTTTTGATTTATTGGGGGGGGGGGGTCACAATTTGCATCTTATAGATATCTAAACAAACAGTAACCTAATTAATGGGCAAAAAAAACCATTACCCATAAGAAATATAATGTCTAGAAAATAAATCTAGTGTCTTGCAAAAGTATTTATTCCTTAAACTAACACATTTTGTTGCTGTCTGAGCTTGCAGTCATGACACTTTCAAATAAGACTTTATATTTAAATTCTGCATAATCTGCTCCAGACTAATGAAGCTCAAAAATGCTGATAGCATATAAGCAACTCTTTTCAAGCAGCACACAAAAGTTCATCAGGCCAGAACTTATCCTGGTTTCTAGGCATACAGAAATCAGAAAGCACATGAGTTCCCCCCCAACATGTGATGCAAGTCCATCAGAGGGCCTACCCGCAGCAATGAGAATTATCATTTATACAGCTGGGTTGACATAATCCCTTCATAACTGCTAGACAAGGCGTTATAATCACATGCATAATGCTTTAAAGGAATATGCTGAAATGACATAAGGTGTGCACAAGTGGTTGTGACGTTTAAGTAATGTACAGTAAGGTGCAGTAAATATCAATAAAACTATAACAAAGTGAAGTATGTTGATTGCATATACTGTATATGCAGAGTCATTAACTCAATATTAAGTGGAAGCACAAGTCTTATTGGGTAAGTGTCTACCAATTTCGCACACTTGCCTGGTGAATTTTTGCCCTTTCAATTTATAGGATTTGCTCAAGCTCTCGTCAGTTGATCAAATGTTAAATGTCACACTGCAATTTTCAAGTTTTCTCAATAGTATTCAATTCAAGACTTTGACTGGGTCATTCATAGACATTAACATTCTTATTCTTAAGCCATTTTGACCAGTTTTGACCAGCCAGTTTTGGCACTGTGCTTCGGACTATTTTCCATCTGAAAGGCTATTTTTGTAGGTATGTAACTATTTTTTAGGTACAGTATGTATGTTTTTACTGTAGATGAAGAGTTGTTTGTTATCTGTTGATAATAAAGAAAACCATATTCTGGACTATACGCAGATTGGCATGTGTATCTATGTATCTACGTACAACCATGTTTCAGTAGTCCAGATCTCACAGTATATTCATTATTTTGATGCTATGATGCCAACAAAGAAATCTATTATTTAATTTTTCTCTGTTGCTTTTTCTTCCTTTTCCTGGGGTTAGCGCCCCATTTTAACCCCAGTTATGCATGTTATGTTGTTGTCTGTTTGAAGATTTGCAATTCTTGGAAAATTGCTAGACTTTTAGATTGGGGACCCACAACAAATGTGCTCTCAGGACATTCACTTCTAATGATCAGCATGTGCAGTAATATGTGTAACAGTTGATGACACAGTAATTTATATGCTCACGGCATATATAACATATCCCAAACACATGCTGAGCATTATTTATTTGATGGCTTTAAGTACAGAAAATGCGATAGTTCTGAAATTGTACGCTTCAAATAATATACTGTAGGTACAGTACTCCTCTTATCAGTGCCTGCAATGCCAGTACAACTTAAGATCAAATTTACTTTACAGTACTTAATGGGTGATCTTTAGATTCCAAGATTGCCATGGAAAGCTGCATGTCTCCATCAATTTGAGGTCATCATACTTGTTTGCATGGAATAATGGTAGTGACAGACAACAGGTAATGTGTTCTATTGGTGCAGCGGATGATGAAGTTATGACCTGGAATTGTTGATTACTGGACTAATGAAACAGTCCTTGATGTTGAATGGTGATGGAGGTTACAGTATATTTATCATCAACAATTACATTTATCTTTCATGACGGGTTGGAATAACAAGCAGAGCTGCGTGATTCAGATCTACCTAAATATGCTGTTGCTAAGATATTCTGTAACTGTGTTGATTTTTTTTATTCTTGCACAGCATTAAACCTTAGTGTATAGTAGTTGTAAATTGTCTGAAAGACAGCCTTTGCGGACAAAAAATGGAGAGGGGAAGGTGACTACTCTTTGTCCTGCTCTTCAGGGTTTTCTTAACATCTTCATAAAGTAAATCAAGCATGTAGGTTAGTTATCCCATGTACAGCATGTGTCATCTCTTTTTGTTTTATTTTGAATATGAAGCAATATGTCAGAGATTTTGTTTTATTTTGTTTATTTAACCCCATTCTAAACCCCAACATTTGTTGTATTATGGAACACAGGTTAATGAGTGGCATAGTAATGTGATGATTTAGCCCTGCTGCCTTATAGCGCCTTGGTCCTCAGTTTTATTCTGACCTTTTTTGTTTTTTCAGAGGGCAGTTGTTTAGAGCTGACAATTTTCTTTCTTGTGATTCCTAGAAGTTAGCAATGGTTGCCTGAGTAGGGTACAGACTAAGTTAGCCAGGGCATTCTTGGCAACTCCAGTTTTGTCATGCTTTCAGTGAGGAACATGCCTCTCTGGTGCTGAAATATCCTGTATGTCACTGCAGAGCTTGAAGCATAACAAATGATGATTGGATCGATGAGCTGTTGAGTGAAAGGGTGGATCTGTCTTCACTTCCTCTGTCTTCAATAAGAGTTGTTACTCTGAGACAACACATAAAGACCCAATTGGCAACTCCAAATTGTGTTGGTACATAAGTAAATGGGTATTCTAAATCTAAAAGAAAAAAAAAGATTCCTGGTGTAGCAGCAAGGCTTATTAATTAATTATTAAGTTTGCTGCTCCCTTGCCAGTCCCTCTCTCCCTCATCTCAGTGGTGCTGGACACAGAGAGGCCATTCCATGTGGTTCAGATTTAAGGTGTTTGTCTATCTGCTAGAGTTTCAAGGCTGAGATTCTCCAACCACTCAAATAAATGGTCATCTCTGGTGCCTTACTGTCTGGCAGACTCCAAGGGAGAGTCTTATCCCAGGTTGTTTACAACCCTAATGTCAGAGAGCGTTGTTACTCATCATCCACCTCGATCAGCCAATCAGGAACTGGTAGGGCAGGACAACCCCGTGTGGGTCTCGTATGCCCGCTGAACTTTCAACCAATGAACGACCGTAGTTCCTCCAGATAAAAGAGGCAGCACAGGGCCCAGAAAATGCCCCCTCCAGGAAATTCTCAGACTCACCTCAGACAATCATGCGACGGCCAGTGTGTCAGAGTGCCAGGACTTTACTTTGTTCTAAGAGTCGAGAACGGAGGTCGCCCACTCGTAACCAAAGGATCCGCCCGAGGTTAGCCCAGCAGCAAGCCTTGTGAACTGCCTGTACCCCACCGCGAACGCTCGCCTGATCAAGGAGTGGACTACGGTCGGAACTGTCAACAACTGAATCTCAGTATTCAGGACTAGCGCTGCATCGGGAACGAACCGGTCTTCTTCCCATCTAAAGACTGTGACTTGCTTGGACCCCCAGTCACTTTTTCGTGTGCACAATCTCTCGCTAGTTCAGCCAGGACTAACTAGCCGGTCTTCCGAGAGTAACTGCCACCATGCAGCGGCAGGAATCTCTCCCTCCTTCTCCCCCACCTCAAGCCGAACCAGGACTGCCTGGCACCAGGCCAGAGGATGCTGATTGGATGCAACAACAGCCTGTCGCTGTTTCCTTGTGTCTCCAGGAGATCTGAATCCACACAAATTGGATGAATATTCAACATTCTGGATTACAGCTCGAAAATTCAATTGTTACCTCAACCCCAGTTGATATCAATTTAATTCCTATAAGTGATGCACTTGCTTTGGAGTATCTAGTGTAGAAGCTCATTAACGAAATGGTATAAATGAATGGTATACTGAATGTATGTCTCTCTTGGTTTGTAACTCTTCGTGATTGAATAAATACCTTATGTATTATGCTAACCCTCACTCTTAATATCTGTTATGTTTATATGCACGTGTTATATATATATATTAATAATGTATTCTCGTGTATAAGTTTCCGTGTGTGTGCGTTGCTGAATCATTCCGCAAGGTCTGTTTTCTAATAGCCATCAAAGAATCATTTTATGACTTACTGCTACAATTATTAATTGCCCCCAATAAATGCACAAAACCCCTACACTGGTTTTTCTCCCATTTCAAGTTTGTGAGATTGAATTTCTCAGAATACCTGTTCTCCTGACATTCTGTATAGACCTGATTAACCTAATAAACTGATGTTGCAAATCAATTTAGAACAGAAAAATGAATCACGAGATTCCTTCTCAGGTGGAATTTCTATCTGGTAGTTGGGATATGAGCACAAGATATTTGGAAAGCTCTATCCTCTAAGCACAAATGAAGATTGTGCTTATTTTTTCATTTCTTTTACAAAATTAGCTTTAACCAGTGGTATACTTTTAAACACATACCTGTGTTAACACCAAGTGTTAAAAACCAACAATTTTTCATTGAATGACTGTTTTTTATAATATGCATGCCATTTTAATTTACAAACTATGCTGTTATTTTAGGAGAGGGAGGAGGATTTTATTGGCTGTGCCATGAGTAAAGCTTGATTTTATGGTGAATGTACAAAAAGGAAACACAGTGGACTAATTACGTATGCATATTAAATTTAAAGAGCATAAAACTCATGAGTGAGATAGCTAATGGCATGCTCCTTTTAATGAAGTTTGTGGTCCCACTTTGCATTAATAGTTTCTAATTACAGTTAACTTGTGATAGCGTTATGTTATTACTATTTAAATATACATGTAATTACTAAAGTGTGTAATTGTATGTAAATGGAAAGCTATAACACATTTGTTCACCATATACTTAGTAGATAATGGATTTGATGCACAATGTGGCAGGACATTATTTTAGACAAAAAACAGCATATGAAAGACTTGAAACATTTGGTAGTCGCATTACTTTTGTGAGAGAGTACTGTGTGTGGATATAAAATGAAAAAGGATTCTGAGGTACAGGTAATGTTGATTTCAACAATGCAGTTAGCTGTTGGGGATATTTGAATATGCAAGTCATCTTGATTAGTAGGGCTTTATCATATTCCCTAATTAAAAAATAAATAGGCATGCATTGTCTGCAAAATTTAATGTGTATCCCTGCATTTACATTTTAAATGAAACAGAATGCTTAAGTAATGACTATTTACACTGTTACTGTATGTACATAAACACATGCTTATCATCAGGAACCGTCACTGGCCAGTAGTTCAATGTTGAAATGTAGTTTTATATCAGATTTGTTATTCAGAAGACAGAAAACAGAGGCAAGTTAAGATGAAGGAAGGGGCTAAGAGTCCTGTGAACAATATAAAGTCTTGTGAGGCTTTATGGCTGTCGTAAATACTGGATGTAGTGCATCTGCCCTTAATCCCTGCTTAAGTCCTCTATCATGCCGTCCTGCATGAAACAAACTTGTTACCCACTTCTCATATACGGTACTTCACAGATCTTAGGCAAACCAAGTTGTGGGTCCATCTTCAAAAGATATAGAATTAGTGCTTTTGTGTCTGCTGATCCTTACAGACTTAAATTAGATCAATGTGTAAATTCTCAAAGCCAAGGTCTTTAGTACTATTTTTGCTAACATCACTAAAACATCCAGACATGTTCAGCCTGTCTTAGCCATGTGATACATGATGTGCAACATGGACATAGCAGTGGCAATTACACAATCTCTATTTAAAAGTTCTGCTCATGGCCAGTGGGTTCTATCATGCCATTCTTAACCATTTTTCCAGAAATGCCCTTTTGCTCTATGAAATTTTAATTAACTCCCACAGGAAATTCTGTTTTTTAAGTTTTCAAATCCCAGGTTCTGTATCAGTTAGAAACAGGGATTGTTGTTTCAGTGTCTATTAAATTAGATCATATTTTCAGCTATTTGAAACACTTAATTCATCCAAAAATAAGCACTCAGCCCACTAAGAAGTAAGACATTTTCAGCATTGTTACTGTACTGTATGTTGCGTAAATTAGAACATTGTGTTGTTTGTTCTCCTGTATTCAAAGTTAGGCCCAGCAGGAAACATATTTCCCTGCCTTGCAATGCATCATCCATCATCTTAAAGTATCTCCTACTGCAGGCTTTTTGTATTGCATAATTTAAATACAACTTGTTACTTTTTTATTTTTTTTCTCTTATACTGTATGCACAGAAGTTATTATTTAATATATTTTATTTTGAAATCAATAATATAAATTTCATTTTATTTTGGTATTCTGGCTGGCAAAGTACGTTTTTGAATAGTTCATTTTGTGACATAGCATGCAACGATTTCTATTCAATTTTCATGTGTTAGGTCTTTACATCCATTGTGATGATACACTGTTAGTTGGAGGTTCCTTTGTTTCTGACAACTATGGTTTTCATTGTAATGAAATGGACCTTCAGCCTCACAACCATCCATTTCTGATCTTTCTATAATTGTTTTTTTTAATCCTACTAAATTGTACAATGTGGTACCCTTTTTTAACAGTCCATGTTTAACAATATCAGAAATAACTTGAAATAAGGGGATTATTCAAGATTGTATTGCATTAACTATTAAATTCTTTTTTTTTCTCCCATTTAAAAAGTGAAATACAGTATTTCTGTGCTGCAGGATGTACAGTATTTGAGGAGATCTATTCTTCTTAATTTTCTTAATGTTCTTATAATTAAAATGTATCTTGTTTCATTGACCATTTAACCAACACCAGCCACAATTCTTACCTATTCTACCTGTCTTTTTCTTTTTTTGTGAGATTAAATAATTACATTTTATATCTCTTCAAGACATACTTTTTTCCCTATAAGGGTCTTGCAGTATGTATTCCAGTGTCCCATTCCAGTCAGGTTGAGATAGTTTAGTTGCCATCATGCTTGTGTTTAATGAAAATAAGACAGAGCCATGAATTTACAGGTATTATGTGTAAAAAGTCTGTTTTTTCAATTAATTTTGTCTTTGAAGAAATATATTTTGTCTTCTTTAAGTTTATATACGATGATAAAACATTTGCCTTAGTGTTAGCTGAAAATGAAAAGGGGCCAACTCAGGGGCATTTTCTGCTTCAGCATTTAAACATTATGACAAAGTGTCACCTAGACATACTGTAGATCCCTTTTAAAGAACAGAAAGACTAAATTTTAATTTTCATGGGTATCTGCTAAGGAGCAGTATTTTCAATACTTGTTTTCAGTTTCTAAGGTTTTTTGATTAAGTTTGCATTTGCAATTGCAAAAGTGCAGTTGTGGTACTTGATTATAATGTTCCTTATATTATAACTCATATTTTACTTGTCCACAGACAACCCTTTCTCAGTGAGCATGTATTATAACAATTAAAATTCAAATTTAGGGAGTCAAGCTCTTAGAGTTTCAAAGGACATCTATTGCCAGGCCTTCAGTGAGGTTTTAATGAATTATTAAATTCTTTCAAAACACACTGTAATTTAAAATGTTATTAAAGCTTTATCTCCTCAATGCACTCATCTGCACACTGTGTATTATGTTCATCATGCGCTATTAGATGGCGCAAATGGAAATACGCAGTGGTGTGATCTTTCAGTATGGCTGAATATTGCAAGAAAGGAGCTGGCGTTAGCTTTCTTTTCTCAGAAAATTGTTCCTTGGGTACATCCTGAGACTGTAAATGAACTAATAAAGCAGAACATCTGTTCATAATTCCATTAAAGGGATTTTGACACTGTTACATCTGTGGATTAATATGAATCTTCAACAACAAAAAAAGAAATGCAGGAATTAATTAGTGTATTATTATATTATGTAAAAGCAGTACCGTGGCATTGTATTATTTCTGAATACTTTCGAGACAAGTCTAAAGAATATGATTTATTGGAGACCCAATCTAACTCATTTTACTGAAGCAGAGGTGATTGTTTTCAGTCCCAATTGAGCTTTGTTTCACAGAGCTGGGGATCCATAAGAACATTGCCTTTGATGTCCCTCAAGATTTGGGTTGGGAAACTGCCTTAAACTGATTCACCATTCCATTTCAGATGTACCCTGCTGAAAAAGAGAGGGACTGCATCTGTCTGAAATGAAATCATTCTCCCGGGCTCATATAACTTATCAATGTCCGCTGATTAGTTTCACTGGGTAAAATACCATCTGGTCAGGCAGACATACAGTACAGTAAACAAAATCTTACATTGTTTTTGTCAAAGTAAAAATACAGTAATCTAAGTCAACAATGTTGCATTTTTATTCAGTAGGATCATTAGATGTATTTGTATATAAATTGACTTCTTAAAAAAAGACAACAATGATATTTCAATTAAGTAATACATATCTTTAGATTTCTGAAACTTCAAAAACAATGCATAGAAAAAATGACGCTTTAGGTTTATTTTGTCCCTTTTAGTACTCTGGTTTAAAGCAGTGATTCATTTCTTCAATCTGCCTTAATTTATGTTAGTTTAAATGCAGATTTGATGCACATGAGTGCTCACAAATGGCCACATGCTAATTAAGTATGAGGAGCGATGTACAGCTATTCCGAACAAGAGATGTTGGCTCAGTGATGCAGAAGTGGTCTGCTTAATTGGTTCGGTTCATCACAGCCTTGGCACTTAATGGGTGACAGGATTCAGAGGCTGCGGAAAAGGAATGAAAGGCACATTGCAAAGAAAGATGCAGTGTTGAGGTTGATTGTATCTCCCTGGAGAATAATTTATTTATAAAAAAATTACATTTTTCATTAATAGGTTACTGCTGTTTTCATCAGAACTGTGAAGTGAAAATGTAGCGTGGCTGTGTAATGAGAATGGTGTGATTTGATTTTGTAATACACATATACAGTAAAAACATGCTGTAAACAGTTATACAGATTTCAAGTGAAAGTAGGACATGTTGTGTTAATATCAATGTCCTAAGAAAATTAGGATGGTGAACAATATCTAATATGCCCACACACTCTGCACTGTACTGCGTACAAAGGACCTTATACTGTAGTAGTAAATAAAATGTTTCACTTTCTTGTGCACAGTTACTGTATAAGATAAAACCTCTTACATGAGTTAGTTCAAAAACAAAAACAAAATACTGCATACTATCCTATTAGAGAACTATATTTCTTTCTAAAAGCTTTTTGTTTCACCATTATTTAGTTATTATTTAGGTGGATGCCTATGAAAATTCAAATCCTCCTCATCAAAGCAAATCATCTTTACTTAGAGCACCAAAGAATGACATTCAGACTTCAGTCTCTGTCACTGGTACATGTAAATGTTATAATTCTGTGCTTTGTGGTATTGTTTCTGTTTTATAATGGTGTACTGTATATAATGGTGTATATACTGTAAGAGTATATAATTATATAATGGTGACTCACGTGCCATTTTGAATAATAAGTTGTGAATAATTTATGAAACCACGCCATCCATTTTCTAACCACTTCATCCAATTCAGGGTCATAGGGGAGCTGGAGCCTATCCCAGTAAGCAATGAGCATACAGTGGGATGCCGTACAAAGTATGAGATGCTAGTCCGTTGTAAAGCACACACAGAGACACATACACTCCCATCCGGGCCAATTTATGCTAAAGCCAATTAACCTACTAAACCGTCTTTGGACTGTGGAAGAAAACCAGAGTATCCGAAGAAGAAAAAAAATAGTACATATGATCAATCTGTTTGCTTTATGCTGTTCAATGAACATACTGTATGTTAGATTTATCGGTCATAATTCTTCAGTTTTACAGTATGCAAGACATTCTCATATGCGTGCCTTAGTCTGTGTCACTTATATGGGAGCTCTATTAATTTGAGTTTTGAATTATCCATATAGCCATCAAATTTCATGCAAAAGAAGAATTAAACTTAACAAAGTAAGACAAAAAAACAATGAATTAAGGTGTCTGGTTGAAATTGTGAGTTGTGTTGTACGGTCACTACTTTAGCTCACGTATCTAAAGAGCATATCGTAGCTCAGTCAACTTCTAGGTGAGCCAGGTATGATTATTAATTTTAATTAATACATTTATGACATATTTTATTACATTATAATTTTTTGGTTTTTTGTTGAGGCATACGGTTATATAAACAACAAAATTAACTATAACTAACATTAACCATAGCTGTCATCGTGATTCATACTGGAAGTACAGTAAATACCAACAGTATATACAGTAAGTAAAAGTTATTTTATTGCTGTATTTTCCAGGCCTCTCAGATATTACTTTTGAGTAAAACACCTATGACCTCTTCTTTTATTGAAATACAGTATATTGAAATACTGTATTAAGATACAGTGGGTGATTTAAGCCCTAATCAATGTACTGTACAAACAGCAGTTGTAAGAATCTTATTCCAACACAAGAATTTCCAATATATGATATTATAGTATTATAGTATTATAACATACAGAATATATTATAGTATACCAGCCTTTTTTTTCTTTTGTTATCGTCTACAAGATAATATGTTATATAAAAGGTTTGGTACATATACTGTAAATCACCATATATACAGTATTTAAATGTAGTGTAGTCTTAATTCCCAAATGTAAATGCTGATGATTTTATGGAATGCAGGGAAGCTAAACACATTTCACCTCTTCATAATGCAAATTTTCATTGGAATTAGTAGGGCATGATGTACTAAATTAGTATGAACAGTCCCACCCACACAGCACTTGAAAGTTAAACCATTTTGAAAAGCTTGCAATACATAAAAAGTCATTATCAAACCATTATTATGAGGCATGCACATATTTCTAATGCTTTCTAAAACAGACTCTAGTCCAATTCAATATTTATCTGGTAAACATTTACAGTATATTTTACAGCTGCATTGAAAAATCTGTGAAATAACATAAAAGTATATGCTTGTGAATGAAGGCATAAGAAGAAATTGTAGCAATTATATAAAATAGATTTGTTAATAAATATTTTGGGATAATCCTTACCATAATACAGCCTGATCTCATCATATCACAAAAATGGCCAGAGGCACTATAGGGATGGGAGACCTCCAAGGAAATGTTAGCAAGCTAATGCATCAAGGTAATTAGCAGGATAATGCTCCAAATATTGTAGGAGGAGCATGAGGTGATATTTTCCCTTTCTAGATCAGAATTTCCAATCCAGTACCCCATTATAGGAACTCGGCAAACTGTGCTATAGGATGATATGTTGGCCATTAAAAATCACATGACACAGGGGTTTTAACGCAATTGTCCTGCCTAAATTCCACTCTGAACATGTACTATATCATCTGGAGTAACACATTTGATTTGATTGTTTAAGCAATTTCTCTGTCTGATCTGCCGAGCAGTGGGGCTGCTGGTGTATAAAGGCTACAATGTGTACTTTTCTTGCTGCACTTCAGAGATGGATGAAGTTGAGGTGGGGTCCATCCTATTTGTAAAGTGGGTTGAGGTCATACAGTATGTGATGAAAAGCGCTATATGAATGCAATAAATCATTTATGATTAAGTTTATACCTTTTGAAGAAGCCATTTTCAGGTCATTCTGAACTTTGGTCACATGACAGAATTTGAAAATTGGGATTGGTATTGTAACATTTGATTGGTTAGACTGGTAATATTATGACAAATGTTCTTTTCCACTGCCTGAAATTTATTTAAATACTCTCACATCATCAGTGCTTTGCTTCCAATGTTTTCAAGAATTATATTTACTATCGCTGAGCCTCAGCTTTTCCGCTTTGCGAAACAGCCTGAAGCAACAGAACTGGAGATGCATTGGCTAGTAAATAAGCCATTGTTTAGTAAATAAAATTCTCACCTCTTGATTATGAAGCAGCAAGGCATGTGGCTATCACTTATGATTCTATCTGTACTACTTTATTATTTTCATTTATTTATAGATATTCCTAAAAAAATACAACATAGCACGTTAAAACCAATCATTTATTCTGAGGAATAGCACTGGTATGATAAATTGGTTTTCTCTGATGACTTGGGCAGGTTTTGGTAAATACGTATAAACTGAATCTTTTACAGTACCCCCCTCTCCATCTCTTCTAGTTTAGTAATACACTAAAACAATTCCATTTAGGTGGCACCCACTGAATTACGAGGTGCTTTTATTGTGCTCAGGAGTTTAACTGGAACAGGCGCAAACATATTTTTTTTTATTTTGCATTGAAAATTAGGCAACAAAAATAGGTTACCTGCCATTTTGAATGGACTTTTGCTATGTTACCCACAAAAACACAGCATAAGATGAGCATTAGGGGCTGCCGTTTCTAGGCTATTCCCATAGCATACTAAATACTGTAGCTTAAACAGTTGCCGGTGACCTGTTTTTCTTAACATTTGTTTTCGTAGTTATTTCAAAATGCATGCAATAGATATTACAGAAAACACAATGAAGGATGTATTTGTTTTATTATTTTACACTGCTGAGGTAAACTCTGCATGAGGGAAGGATTATTTAGCAAATTAGAACTCAGATCACCTTTAAAAGGTTCTTTAGAGACCTTGATAAGACATCTCCAGTTAGTGCAAGTGTTTTCAAAAGAAAGCAAATGTGTGAATCGAGTTTAAGGAACATTCGCACACAGCACAAAATGTTGTTGCTGACATTTCATGCTGAAATTGGGTAGATGCAAGGAGAAAACTCCCCTTTTCAGTTTAGGCTGACAAATTGATCCCTTGCTATGCATAAATGCACGTATGTGCAAGTGACATGATATGAAGCCTGAGTGTAATTTTCCTGCAGGGGATCAGCAAAACATAGTCCTACTTGGTAAGTAATTTGGAAATCGCATGCTGAATACTGTGTAAAGTTCACAAATGCTCTGAGGAGTAGGCCAGAAGGGAGTAGGGAGATTTAAAAAAAATCCTTTTATGAAAAGTAAAAAGGCAAGATAAATCGTGACACCAGTAGAAGGTAATATCAAGGACAATTTTATAAAAGTTTTGAAAACGAAACTATAATCAGAGCTAAATAACTGACCAAACAGGTAGTCTGTTAGCTGTGGTGGTGTGTATTTATGCACAACAAAGATAATTCCCTTAAATTGAAATTCTTGAAGGAAACTGGCATTAGGATTGCTGTCATGTCACAGTACTAGTGCAAATTTTGTGTTATAGAATTCTGCATGATTTGTCTGCATTGTGTGGTTGTATTAGGAGTAAGAATGAATGATTGCCATAAAATCCCATTTTATGTAATTTCCTTTTAATAGACTTTCTTTTTCATGTTGATTGAGTTGTGAGGAACAGGTTTCTCATTCAGGTACAAACAGGAGACAACTCACTGCATTTATGGACAGTCAAAAAACACACTGAATAATTAACATATCTCCACAGATTAAGATGCACTGTTAATTTAAATCTGTTTTTGTTTTAAAAATAGGAAAACCATATGTCACAAATGGCCCTAGCCATGTAGATTTTACAAAAAGTCAGATTGTGTCATACCCGTGGGTTATATCTTTACCTTGAGTACCCTACGAATTATGTGTTGCTTCCAAATTTTGTTTGTTAATTTGCCTCCATACATATTTTGCAGAACTAGATGTTAGTTCTTCTGACATAGGTAACATTTGTAAATCACAACAAAAGTTGTAATGTACAGTAGATTGTTTTGACGATATCTGTACTCATGACTCCCATTGCTCATCCAAACCTCCTCAGATAATTAGGATTATGACATCATCTCCACACTGGAGAATACTAACTCAATTAACCTATTCTGAGACTTCTGGCACAAAGATGAACAAACAAATCCCTTTCGGAAAGAAAAGTCAATTTACTTAGCTTCAATATATTAAATTGTATTCTCTTCAAAACAGCAGCTGAAGATGTTAATCTTTCTTCTTTTTCCCTTGCTCTCTTGGAATCTGAGGTACCAGGGTAAATTCATTGCTTATTAAATCAACATTAACCTCCTGACACCATCTGGTGCCAAACAAAACTATCACATTGAAAATTAATATAAAATTGACAAACTGAGTTTTCTTTTTTCTCTTATTTTCAGCATATATACAATAGTACTTTTGCTATACCAAGTGAATTATTATTATCTCAATCAATTTAGTACAGAATTAAACCTGATACAGGGATGTTGTCATTGACAGCATTATAATCCTCTGCATTAATCTGGAATTCTAATGACTGTTCAGGGGGGGATGAAGGCAGCCAAACTAATTAAGCTCAGCTGCTACTACTCAAAACTAATCCTGACGTAATTGCTTCAGTTCCCATATATACAACACGGCATCCTCTCCTCTTCCTTCCTTGTTTTTGCATTGCACAGACTGTGCTCTACCCTGTGTTATTATTACTTTATTCCATTTTGCATCCCCATGGATCTCCAGATTCCTTCCTCCATTGATAAACTCTTCAGAAGCATCCAGGAATATCACACCTACCACAATCAGACCATTCTATGTCTCTCCGCCATCCCACCATCTCAATCACCTACCTTTTCATCTCAGCACAGCTCATCTCCTGGTCAGACCTCCCGGGCTTCTACTTCTCGCTGAAGATTAGTCTGCTGTCATCATTCCTCCTCTAGAAAAATATAGCCTTCACATTTATCCCTGGAAAATTCTCCAAGAAGCCCCAGCTGTATCCTCTGTCATCCAGATCCTTTCCTGTAATCACCAATTGGATCACAGCAAAGCTTCAGAAAATGTTCAAAGAGTATGAAGTCCCTTTAAAAAAATACCTCCAAAAGATAGTTTTGCTATATTTAACTAAAATCTACAAAAGGCAAGGTTCAGACCTCAAGAATTCTTCTGCGCCCTCTGATGTTTACTTCGTTGCAACTCTTCAGCCTACAGCAAGGACCCCAAGCTGCCCATGCCATGTGCCCCAGCCAGTCCTTCCGTGCCCTTCTCATGCTCCCAAATTTACAATTGGTTTATCTATCTACAGTAACCATAACCTACTCCTTGAAGGAGTACCTTGGCCTCCTGCTTTTATTCCTCCTGCTGAAGGTTCTTTAACCTTATTTGAACTGTTCCCAGTTGTCCTTGCTGAATCTTTTGGGGCCACAGTTGGAAGCAAAAATCCATTCTTATTCATTCTGATAACATCCCAGTCATCCATATAATCAACAAAGTAAGGTCACCTGCCCAGTATACATGTGACCGTCGCTGTTCCATGCAGGCTCGTGGCCTCTGCCGCTCCACACCACTCGTTTAGTCACGCAAAACCTGGGGCGTGAACCTGGGTCTCTGGGGTAGTTGGGAGCTAGGGAGCCAGCCGCATGAGCTAAAAGAGACCTCCCTCAGCCTAGGCAACTGAGGTCCCTACTACGCGCAGGGAGTGTGATGATGTCACTGTATGTGAACTAGCTCCGCTACACCCTCCCCTGCTGATTTCACCTCGGGGAAGAACACTCCCGTCCAGGTCACGGCACCAATATGACCTTTCGCAGTTCCATGCAGGCTCGTGACCTCTTCTGCCAGTTTCGTCCTGCAACACCTGGGGCGCGAACCCAGGTCTCTGGCGTAACGCAACAGGGAGCCAGCCACATGAGCTGAAGGAGACATCCCTCAGCCTAAGCAGCTGAGGTCCCTGCTACGCGCAGGGAGGGCAATGACATCACTGTATCTGAACTAGCTCTGCTACATACAGTATTAGGAAATTTCTCAGATGCCACAAATGGATTTCTCTCATAATTTAATTCCTTTTTTTGCAGTACATATCCCAGGTCATCTTAACGGAATAATTGTTTCTCTCTCTTGCTTTAAATTTCATAAATTTGGGGATTTGGTTCCAGATGTGAACCAGAAACCTTGCACAATACCACCTTATTAATTTCTCTTATCTGTTCCTCTGAAACACCCTTTCACCACTACCTACAACCAGCCAAGCAAGCTATTTTGTCAGTAATTGCTCCTTGCACTCTCAGTTCTTACTAGATTACTGGGAAATGTTTCCAACCCTCCCACCTTTCCATGTTTCCAAATATTTAATATCCTCGCCATATCCTCTTTTATCTGTTATTGTAAGGACTCACTCAAGGTCTGGGTGTGTTCAGTTAAGGTATACCTTAGTGCAGTCCAGTTATTCCATAAGCTTCTATTTTTCCTATGGTACCACTTGTCCATTTCTTATTCACCATCAAATCACACTCCTTCTAAAAGGCCTCCAATGTACTAAGAAACCCCTTCTAAATCAACAGGCACCACTTACCTTAGATATCTTGATCTCCTGCATTTAAAATTTCAGAGTCAGATGCGGTAGCATGCTCAAATCCCTGTTCCTGCTGGCTTTCTTTGGCTTCACTGGTGTTTCCACATCCTTTCATCCTTCTTCTTACCCCTACTGACAGTATCTGATGTTAATATCTTGAATCTTGATATATTAACCCTACAGTACATCTCAAGAAAAGCTAACTGATCAATTAAATTCCAGCACCTTCATGTATTACTTCAAAACTCAATCCTACATACTCTACAGTAGATCCCTATGAGCCCCTATTCAATTACATACAGCTTCACGCTTTATTCTCCTTGGATGAACTTAGGACGATGATGACATCTTGTTTTCTGTACTGGTGGTTGAGGTCTCGTTGGGTTCTTTTGGGGGTCCTACCCTCCTGTGCGAGTGAGGTTGGCCCTCAGCCAACAAGGGGGTTAAGCCAAAGTTTTCACAAAACTCAAAAAACTATTTGACCAGCACACAATCTTTGGCTGCTGTCATTCCTTGTGAAATGGAGTAGGAACAAAAATTTAGGAGGGACGAAGGCAACAAACTAATTAAGCTCAGCTGCTGCAACTCACAACTAATTCTGGTGTAATTGCCTCAGTTACCATACTGTACATTATATATCACATGGCACCCTCTCCCCTTTCTCACTCATTTTTGCATCCTTCCTCCACCCCATCTCCATATTTGTAGCTTTATTTGGTCACCTTTTCACCCGGCATGGGGGTACTAGCCTACCTGTCTTATGGCTGAGAATGTAGCCCTCAGCTAAGATGGTTAAGCCAATATTTTTTCAAAACTTAGTAAATGATTCTGCTGTCACATAACCTTCAGCTGCTGCAATTCCTCATGTAATAATATTTACTTCTCCAAAAATCCTAAAGCACTTTACATCATTGTACAGTAGTTTTTAAGAAAAACAACCAGAAATAGACTCACTGTTGAAGTTTTTGTTCTATCAAAACACTTACAGTATTACGTGGTAAGATTATGCTTTTTAGCTGTTAAAACAAATCAGTTTAAGTGCAAGATGAACTGGTGAGACTGGTTTGCATGAAATGAGGATTTAGAGCTCCCTTTTAAATTCTCTATTTTGTCAAAAGATGGAGATACAGGAATATGAATTTATCACAAGACCAGCGTCCTAGGAAAAATCCATTACCTAAATACAAATGTGCTTTTTCTTCTTTGTGTTGTTATCTTGCTCAAGCCATAGGAGAAATGACATTATCTTATTTGCATTTTTGTGGACTCAATTTCTTTAGCACAAGGAGACCTGCTGTCTATCTGATGTTATGTAAGTGAATTAGAAAGGTGAGGGTTGTTTTGCAGATTAGCCATAATTGTGCTTAGAGCCATTTTAGAAAATCAGGAAATTCACGTTGGTTAGTTGATATCTTGCATGACTGAAAATTTTTAAAGCATCAGGCATCAGGTGGTTATCAGACACATT
This sequence comes from Lepisosteus platostomus, assembly GCF_059453375.1. Classification (NCBI taxonomy): domain Eukaryota; kingdom Metazoa; phylum Chordata; class Actinopteri; order Semionotiformes; family Lepisosteidae; genus Lepisosteus; species Lepisosteus platostomus. The sequence goes on from NC_142611.1 coordinate 17,739,976, forward strand.
CAGAAGCAAGGAAGCAGTTTATAAAAAGAGGTATATAAAAATGGTTATAACTTTCCAAAATTGAAAGAAAGTGCAGTTTATGCGGCTATTAGTTTTTGTACAGTATGGGTTTTTTTTTTCAGAAATTTTGAGCTTGTGCAAGATACAGTATACTGTACAGTATACTGAACAGCAAAACAACATCACTTACAACAATAATATTATTATTATAGCACTAAACATGGTTACATACTGTACTATATAATGAAACTGTCCAGCCCAGATTCTACGGTTCTTTTCAAAACCAGTAGAGAGTGAGGAGATCTGTGCTGGATATCCAAAGCACAGGGACAACATTGTTCAGATTTAAAGTGCCCATGAGCTTTTCCATTTTTTACACCATGTCTATGTGTAAATATGTGTCTATGTGTTTTTTTTATCCTAACCATCAGTGTCCATATAAAACAATAAATAACTGAAACCTGATTCTCATGATCCAGTTTCCAAGATTAGGAAATTGGGAAAAGTAATGTGGCTGCAGAATAGCAGGTGTTGGATTTAAAATATTATTTGTTTGATTTATATATGATGAAAGGTAATAAAATGGTCTTTGATTAAGGGTATTACAGTATAAGCTGTTTAAAACACAAGTTTCAGCATTGATTTTATTTCCAGTTCAATATATCCCACCCCCATATCTTTAAAATTTTAAAGAAAATACACATCTTTGAAAAGGGGGCACCAAATGAGAAAAAATCTTCTCATCGAAATCTTCTAATGCTGTGATATGTACTTATTATCAGCATGGACTCCAGATAACTTTAAATTGTGCTTTCATCAAATACAAGGATGTCACCCTGAGCATGAACTTGTTGGAAATTTAAGAGATAGTATCATATCTTTTTGTTCCAGGAATTACATTTGCACAGATATATCTCGCTTTGCTTTTATCTGAGTTCCTTGTCCTTTTACTCAAGACTAATTAGGCTGAGGTTATTGAACACATTAAAGTTAACAAAAAAACAGCACAATGGGTGGGTGTTAATGAGGTATGACGGACTCATGTGGCCCTTCCTTCACCTTTGTAAGCAGAATGCCATGAAGAGAAACAGCCCGAAAGGATCGATAGTGTACAATTATAAAGGTATGTTGTGAAGGACAGTAAAACATGGTAAAAAATATCCATATCTATATCCAAAGAGAATCATGAAAAAATGAGTCTGGTTAGAAAATCACCAGACAAAAAAAAGCTAGTGTTCACAGAAATGGTAGTGATACTGAAAAAAGCATATATCCGTGCCTTCCATATGATCATTATGACATTATGATGATAGTGATCCAGAAACCATACTTGTGTACTGTAATGCACTTGATTTAAAGTTTCTATTCTATTCTAGTTCTGTTACTATTCATTTTGTTTTAAAATGTGTTAAAATGTGTTCTGTTACTATGCATTTTTAAGCTTGCATGCATAGATCTAAAATAATCAGCTTAAGACTCAGTTTGGAACTCCCTGTTTTAGTAGTTATTTGGGAAAAAATGAATGAAAGATTTTGAATTCAAAATGGATGTTATTTATTGTGGCAATTGTGACCATTTTTGATAAAAATAAAAAGTCATGCGGTCTTTATACTATTGGAAGAACAGATGACTACAGGAATTTGATATCTCCCAAATTCAAATACACTGTATACAGTATACAGTAGACAGTATACAGTATGTCTCTTACTGTATGTTATTTCATATTCATTCACTAACCTTTCACATTTTCCATCTTATCTGAGTAATTAAGGTACATTTTTTTTAATACCAGGAGGAATACAGTGCCTCTTATGAAATTGGATATAATGAAAAGTCAATTTTTCCATTCAAATTAGTCAGAGTGTAGTCCATGCAATATCATCATTGTGTTATTTGCTTGGTCCTGATTTAAAGACAGAAGTACTGTCTGTACCCTACTGTCCAAACAAAAACAAAGTTCAAATATATTTCAATAAAATGCTAGAACTTGTTGGTAAAACTTTTAAAAGCCCTGTCACATTAAATAAATTATTATAATTACTCTAAATGTAATACACTAGGGTGCTAGCAAGCAGTGTACTTAAAATTAGTCATCATGTAAGGAGGTGCACAGTAGCTCCAGGATGTTTTCCCAAGGCCTCTCTGTTGTGAAATGTTTCTTCGTGTTGAGAGTAACATGTTCCTCCAAACCCTGATGCTATAAATGTGCCTGTTTCTGCAGGGACGTCAGACAATTTTCTTCCTACCTAGGGGCATCTGTTAGCAGTTTCATGTAACATTAGACAGAGAATGACCTTAAAAAGATAAATCCCTCCGTCAGACTACAGCTCCATGCACTGCAGTTACTTAGTCCATATTTTAAATAATATACTGCACAGGTAACTGCCAAAATTCACGAGGAATGACAGCAGCCGAAAGCTTGGGAGAAATTAGAATCGTTTATTGTGATGTGGAGATTTGGCGTAACCCGCTTGGCTGAGGGCCAACCTCCCGGCCGTTGGACGGGGAGGATAGGACCCCCATGCGACCAATGGGGTAGCTGCAAAGGTGGAGAGGGGGTGGGGGAGGGATGCAGAAAACGAACGAGGAAGAGGAGAGGGTGACGTTTGATATTTATGGAGACCGGTTGCTTACATCGGGATTAGTGAGAATTGCAGCAGCTGTGTCCAATGAGCGCGGCTGCCTTCATTCCTCCCGAACTTTCATTAAAAACTCCATTAAATGAAGCACTTTAAATGAGTAAATGAGGGATACAAAGTATACTGAAACCAGGTGCTTTCACACAAGTGTGGTTCCTGAGATAATTATGCAATTAAGATCCCATCATGCTGAGGATCATGTATAAAAATGCTGGAAAGGCTCAATTGCCCATTATTTTGGCCACCATGGCTTGAAGAAGAGATCTCAGAGAGAAGGGTGATTGTTGGGGCATGTTTGGCAGGAGCTTTAGTGATGAAGACTACTCAACTTGCTGATGATTCACAAAGAACAGTGGCTAGGTGATGTTGGTATGGAAGTCTGTTAAAGATGTCATCAACTAGGAGCAACTGTGGATGAAAGGGCACCTCAACTGTGATGGCTATGCATCGATTAGAGATGTTAAGCAAAACAGACAAACAACTCCGAATCAGTTAACTGCATACATCAATTTAAGATGTGTGCAGGCAGTTTCATCAAGTACAGTCCATCACGAACTTCAAAGAGATGGATACTATGGTCAAGTTGCAGTGCATAAACTTCTTATTACAGCAGGCAGTGGTGTACTGGGCAGTGGAAAAAAAGCTATACAGTATGGTCAGGTGAGTCATCCTTCACCCTGTTCTGAACAAGCAGATAAGTTAATGTGTATTTACCTCAAAAGAAGCCTACAGACATGAGTGCTTGTTTCCCACGGTTTTGATAACCCTGTTATGGTGTGGGGTGCATTTCCCTGGCATGTTCTAGGTCCATTCAAATCCTTAGAGAGCAACATAAATGCTAATAAATACAAAGTAATTCTGAGGGATCACCCTATGGTGAAGCATTTCTATCCTGATGGGAGTGGAATCTTCCAGGATGACTATGCTGTACCCCCTTTCACAGGGCACAAGTGGTCACCTAATGGTTTGATGAGCATGAAAACAATGTAAACCATATGCCTTGGGCATCCCAGTCATCTAAACCCAGTTGAGGACTTATGGTAGATTCTAGAGTAGTGCCTGAGACAGCTTTCCACCACCATTAACAACAACACTAAATAATGGAATTTCTCCTAGAAGAATGATGTCACATTTCTCCAACAGAGTTCCAGACACTTGCAAAATCTGTGCCAAGGCACACTGAAGCCGTTCTTGTGGATTGTGGTGGCCCCGTGCCCTATTAAATCATTTTGTGCCAGTATTTCCTTTTTTTGGCAGTGACCTACGGTATATACAGTACAGTACAGCACATATTTGCAGGACTTACTGTACTATCATGTGACTCCACTTAAAAAGATAAGGCATCTTAAACTATTAATATTATTTTATACATTAAATATTTATCCATTTACTATTTGCTGTTTTCAGTACAGGGTCAGAGGGGAGCAAGAGCCTATTCTGGCACGCAATACTGTAGGTGCAAAGCAGACTACACCCTGGACAGGATGCTAGTCACAGTGCACACACAGACAAACATAGACACACATACTCACACCTAGGGCCAGTTTTCAGAGAAGCAAATTAACCTACTGTAGCAGTATCTTTTTGGACTGTGGGACGAAACCAGAGTATCTGGAAGTAACCCAGGCAACACACAGGGAGAACATACAAACTCCATGCAGGTAGCATGAAATTGAAATCAGGACCCAGTGCTGAGAGGCAGCAATGCTAATGTCAGCATTCACGCTATTATTCATTTATGTTAAATAAAATTGTTCTAAATTTCATGGGATATACTGTATATTTAGAATAAGTAGTAATTTTTTTTCATTTTATTTCTGAAGATTTTATTTATAAAAATATTTTTTTATATATATTTGTGCATGGTATACTAACATACCAATACTGGCCTTAGTAATTTGGTCTGAGCTTTGTTTTTGAGGTTTATTTGTTCTCTTTAAAATACAACCCACAGAATTAGCTAGGATATAGATAAAATGAGTATCGTCCTCAAAGCAAAATGTTTCTGTAACCTAAGGATTTTTCATTTTTTCTTACTAACATGAACAAGCACTGGTTGTTGGAACACTTGTTATTTTCCAAAATCACCAACTTCAAGAATTCAGTATTCTTTTCTGTTTTGGTTCATTCTGACAAAATGAACATATCTCCTTGTCAATCTGTGTAGGGTTTAACTACATTTTTTGTGACCAGACTTATTTTCTTTTTTTTGTTGTTGTTATTGTTTTGCAGGAAAAAAACATCTTATGGTTGCAGCATTTGATCAGCATACTGTCGGGATTTATTTAGTTTGATTTCCTAATTCAATTCAATTAAACTTTATTTGTCATTATACTTACACAGGTGCATAGTATAGTGAAAAATGTTTCTCATTAGTCACTCAGGTGCAGTATATAAATAGAACAGAAGATAAGACAATAGACAGTAACAATAACAGTGTAATAACATACTGTAACAGTGTAAACAAAACTGTGCAAATACGCAAACAGAGAAAGAATATAACAGGACAAAAACAGTGCAAAAGTAATTCAGGGAACAGTGCGGTGATTAATAAATATTACAACTAATACAGTTTTAAGTGCAATTTCAGCTTACATTCAATTGTCCTGTATGTAGTGGTGTTGGAGTACAGTCATTGTGGGTACAGGAAGAAGTTAGGAGAGATCATAATATGATGGGAGGGAGTGGGGGCATCACCAGCTTGACGGCTCTGGGGAAGAAGCTATTTTGGAGTCTAGTTGTGTGCGACTGGAGTGTGCGGAACCTCCTGCCAGATGGTAGTGGGACAAACAAATTATGATTGGGGTGAGTGGGGTCAGACATAATTTTGGTGGCTTTTTTCAGACTTCTGGTGTTGTAGATTTCCTGGATGGATGGTAAGGCACTGCTGATGATGCGTTGGGCAGTTTTGACCTTGCTGAAGTGCTTACGGTCGGATGCAATGCAGTTGCCGTACCAGACTGTGATGCAGCTGGTCAGTATGCTCTCCACCGTACATCTGTAGAAGTTGGTGAGGATCTGTAGATGCAGATTATTTAAACTTATTAAATAGAAAAATAGGAAAGTGGCAAGGTGGTAATGCTAACTACTTGCTCTTCTGCAGATGGAGAAATCTAACTCAGTTCTTGTAGATTTTTTGTATAGCTTCTCTGACTCTGTTCACACAATACATCTTGCTACTGTACATCAATCTGAAATTCATGATCCGCCATACTAAAGATTTCCCAGTAATGCAAATTAATGTGTTAAAGAATATAAGAAATATATGAGAGGAGGTCATTTGACACATCTACAGTAGCACCTTTGGTATTGCTAAATTATTGATCCAAAGATCTTATTCTGCCATGAAAGACGTCAAGGTAGATGTTTCAACAACATGGCTTGGTAGTTTGTTCCATCATCCTAAATTCTTTGATTAATAAAGTGTCCCCTGTTCTCAGTTTTAAATGCTATAATTTCTTAATGTTATCTCCAGTTGTACCCTATGGTCTGTATTAAATTTGATTCTGAAAAAAAATCCACTGGGTTGTTAATGTCCCTGATAGTGTTCTCTGTTCAAAATAAAATGTTTCAGTTTTTTAGCCTCTCAGTGTAGGACCAACATGCTATATAAAATATTCTAAATGTGGTCTTACTAGTGCATAATACAGTTTTGACATAACATCTCGATATTTAAAGGGAATTGAAAAACACTGGGTTTAATTGTGCAGTTGCTGAAACATGTAGAACCATGAAACACCATATCATAAAACCAGCTAATAAGTAGATTGCGTATACAATTCTGTTTGATTTTTTTATGTTTTATTTACTGCTAACATAAAGTACATCCATGAGTAACAACTGAGTATAGTCATAGACACACACATACAGTATATACTGTAGATATATTGTATTATGCTACTATTTTTGTAATTGCACAAGATATGGCAACTTCCTTCTTTTAAGTTAAACCTGCTCTTTAACAATGACAGTGAGCTGTGGTGTAGACTTCAGTATGAGGAAATGATAATGCAACTTTAATTAGACAAGTTAAGTTGGAGTTCCTTAGAGTCTCTGTTATCAGTAATGCAAGCTGTTTTGAACCAGTCTTTTCATGGAGGTATGCTTACTGATTACAGACAGGCATGCTTTTGCTACTCTGAAGCAAAACCTGATCTGTGAAGTGAATCCTGATGTGGTCTGCATTTAAAGAGTTCCTCCCTCTCTTTCACCATTCACATTGGATTTAATGACCTCGAAAGTGAGGGAGCAGAGAGCCTTTCACTAGTGCAAAGCCATCATAATGAAGGCTTTGCACATAACTGAAATCATTTATGTATCTTCATATATATGGACATATGTATTATTTTCTTGTTAATTTTCAATTGCTGCTGTCAAGAACATTCAAAAATTGTTTGGGAATGAACTTCAATTTCAGTATTTTCCATTTAGCATTTATTAACTGTACATGTAGCTGTTATTTCAAATCGATTGATTAATCTACAACTACAAACAAAGAACAAAAGGTTAAACAGATGCTCACGCCAAATCCAACTTAACAGATCACATTCCATTGAGTTATTCACTTAATCCAGTTTTTATTATCTTATTTAAAAACTCCTGTTACTTTAATTTGCTCGCACTCTGTTTTAGAAAAGGCTGTAATGAAATGTATTAGTCTTCAAGGTCATTTCTACTGAGGAGCCAGTATGACAGTACCAATGTGATGAACGGTGAATACAAAAAAAACTCATAATAAAGTCTAGTTCTACAACCTTGCCAGGTGATTAACAGTAGGCATACGTATTTATTGATTTGTGTCCCTGTAATGTTTCAGAGTAGCAACTTACTGCAAGAGTCCTTATAGTGAATTAGACACTGTGGTCTGTATGCCAAGTGCCCAGCACAGTCTGTCTCCTCAATAACCAGCAGGAATCCTGTATTGGTCTTGGATCATCGGTTTTTCAAAGCAGGAATGTAGAACCATATTAGGATGATCAATCATTCAGGCAGCCACTTGGGGCAGATGGCATACTTTAAAAAGGATGCCAAAACAAACAACTTTTTATACTGGCACTGATTCTTTGTCAAACATGAAAGTACTGTATACAGGCTATGCAAATGCAGTGTTTTATGCTGGTCATTCAGGATTTCTGACATTCTGTTGTAGCCGTGATGAATTCTAATCCTTTTTGATTTTCATGCCCACTTTTTTAACAAAGAACGCATTTGGTATTTCATGTACGTTCTGCTTTATGAGTGCAGGAGCTCCAAGCTGAAGGATAGGAAAAGACACAGATCTCATTACATACTGTATGTACCAGAAATCAGGGAGATAATTTGGCAAGCCTACACCCTATGTGATCAACCATCTATGCATAAAATTATATTTTTCAACACAATATGACCACATAATACACAAATTCCCATATCACTGGATGACTCCAACATAAAATTGTGGAAATACAGTACGTTAGCCTGTATTCTACTTGGTCAGACAAGCATTAGTCACATATTTCTAATTTTCATCTCATGTCTTGCCTTTGTTCTGTCCTCCGTTTCACATTGAAATAGAAAACATAGTACAGTTGTGAGCTTTTTAAAAAAAAAATAACAAAAATGTGGCTTTTTTGTTGACTTTGTCTATTGGTGTGACACTTGGACACTTTGCAGTTTTGAATAAAAAAAAATGTCAGTATTGCAGCAGTGCCTCATGTACAGTACTGCAACAAAATAAAATGAGTGAGTTCCTTATATACTGGATGCAAAGCTTTCCCAGTCCTAAATACATTCATATTGCCGTGAACCTAAGGTTTTTGATACTTGGAAGCTTTTTTCAAGTAATAGGAAATCAGAACACTGCACCCAAAATTTAAAAAAGGCAGGAGAACTGACAATAAGGGGACTTTGAGATTCTGCAAGTGGTAAATGCGATTCCTTTACCTTAATTTGGAGCCAGAATTAATGTACAGTAAATTTAATGTTGAGATATAAAAGTTTTTTGTGTGTTTGAGCTCTCCTCGGGTAAATGAATGTTCAACCCAGATTAAACCAGCCACTTATGTTTTAAAGAAAATGTGTTATGTAAGGTGTCCCTGGTGTAAAATAACAATACTGGTCAGATCCGATAAAGAAACTTCATTAGGTGATCTAATTTCTGCATTTTGTGGGTGTATATTAGATTTAAAATATATGAAAGGCTTCATATCTGTGTCAAGCATCCTTCACGGTTTGACAGAAAAAATTGAAAGGCCCACCTCAAGCTCTCAAGGTCAAGAGTCCAGATGTTGTTGTTTTTTCTGTTTCTGGGTATCTTTTGACAATATTACTAGAAAATATCAAATATCTGCAAAATATCCATGAAACTAAGTAAAATAGAGCAAAACCTTTTTTGAAAACATATAGAAACGATGGACTCTGGTATCTAGGTACCTGTATAGGATTAGTGTGCTTTAGTCAGTTTCTCATCAGCTGGATGGCAAATTCATTATGACTATTCATAATTTAAAACAACAGAAAAGCCTCAGCCAAGGCAAAAACACAAGACATCTGAACTGGTAATGATGGTTCTCTTTTCTTTTGTGTTGATGTGCCTTTGTAGTTGGAAGTTGAATAAGGTACTGTATGCTTGCAATTGTAATTCATGTGCTATAATTGTGTCAAGCCTTGATGTGTGATAATTATAAAGCCATAAACATAATAGATGTTTTAGACTGGAATATTTTTGCTTTCTAGTTGCAGTATTCATTTTTATACATACAATACTATTGTGTTATTTGTAGCAGCAGTGTTACCACCTTGTAACAGGATTTTAACAGATTTTAAGCAAGGCATTTCCTGCTACAGTGTAGGTACTGGTATGAGAGAACTCCAAGAAAAACCAGGTCGCTGCTGCAAGTAGATTTTGTGTAACTGTAGGTGGAAGTTTTTGCCTCAAATACAATCTCAAAACAATGCCTCAACAGTGATTGGGGATGCAGTGCTGTAGGAGGACATGATCCTTCAGATGAGTCATTTAACCAAGGTTGTGATTATGTGGTCAATAAGAATGTGTTGGAATGGTAAAACCACCAACCTGGCTAAAATCCACAAGTACAAAATGCACAATGTAGCCTTCCTAAATTTCTACCTTAATTCAATCTGAAAACAATTTTTCACTTCTCCATTAACTGCTGTGTAGTGGGTATCCTGGTGCATAAAGGCTTATGCATACCATACATTAGTGCATTTGTAAAGTGTTTGGAGATTGAGAAGAAAGCATGCAAGGAATGCTTAAATGCAAGAAACTACAGTATTCATCCACCCACCCATTTCCTAACCACCTGATCCAATTCAGGATCACGGGGGAACTAGAGTAGGCATCCCAGCAAGCAACTGGCAGAAGGCGGAATACACCCTGTACAGGACTCCAGTCCATCATAGGGTGCACACATACAGTACTATACACTGCACACACACACAGACGCACACGCACACACACACGCACACGCACATCAGGGCCAATATTCTCAGAAGCCAGTTAACCCGGCAAAATATCTGAAAAATACCTGCAAAATATGTAAACAACTGGAACACTTGGTCACCAACAAGAAAATATTATTTTTATTTTATAATAAAAGTTACATATTCAATAGGTTATATATTTAACCAAAGTTATATATTCTATAGGTTGAATCCGTTGTTTCTTATTATTTTTACGATGCATTTTTAATCTTGGTTAGTAGTGGCACAGACTTCATGGTGAAAAAGCTTCAAAGAATGACAAAATTGCATTACTACTGTAAAAATTCCAGGGGGTGTTCAAAAAGGAAATTTAAAATCCAGTTAGCATGTACAGTGCCATGATTTCTGTGGCATTTCCTTTAGTAAATACATTCTGTAGCTGCCTATGAAAGGGATGGACATACAGGACATACAGTATGCACACACATGATTTGATAAAGAAAAACTGCTGATAGTATTAAGAATGTTTAGGATGTTTCTTTTTTCCATTGTTGAAAGAGAACTGTGAGATGCTGTAGATTGGAAAAAAAAGCAACATTTTCTTTTTAAAGTGTTTAGAAATATAAAATAAATGAAGCGTAGCTATTGATTGTCTTCAGCTTACATTAGCTTCCCAGAAACTATTAAAGAGACTCTTCTATCCTCTTTCATGGCTCATTGTCCACCAAGACTAATAAAGGGCTTCACCAGCAGAAAAAATATGTTTTCCCATGAAAGCACTAGACACTCAAAGACAAGATATTTGTCGCCCTGCATAAGCTATGCAAAATAAAATGCAGAGCATTTTGGGTCAAATAACATTTTACATTAAAGAAGAAATAAAATAATGAAATAATATTGCCTTTCACTTTAAAAATAACTTTATTTTAAAATTAACAACACTCACACCAAAAAAAAATCACACTCTAAATTACTGAGGAGTGTGTCCATCTTTGATATTTACATTTCCGGAAGTTTTGTGTGAGGTTTTGGCTCCTGTCCCATAAGATTTGTTCCTTTTTCTTCAAAGAGATTAGCTTAGAAAATTCAGATTGGTTGATTTCTTGGCAGACGCATTTTCCTTCAGATCCACCCACACCATTTCAGCAGAATTCAAGTCAGATTATTGCAATTGCCAACTGAGTTCTTTCATTTCTTCCTGTTTTAAAAATTCATTTGAGATGATTGTGTGATTTGGATAATTGTCACTCTGAAATGTGAAAGCTACTGTATGACTTATAAACCTGTGACTGCTAGCTACTTTTTGTGTCATGGAAATTGTGTGTTATCCTTATAGAACTAGTGTTTTAACACTACCTAATGAACTTCCACCATGCTTGACTGTGGGTATGATGCTCTCTTTGTATCAAGTCCTTCAATTTTCATTTCCTTTTTGATTACTGGTCCCTGCTTTAAAAATAATTATGTGATTCTATGGATCACAATACTGTCAGAACATACTGTATGAGCCTTGTCTGCATACCTTGTATGTGTACATGACATGTGTTGTGTTTTGTTTTGTGTATTTTCTTGAGAAGATGTTCGCAATTTGGTTTATGTCCATTTAGTCCTGTTTGTCATCCATAAGTAACGATTTACACAAATGTTATGTTACTGTATATTTCAATCTTCAGAAAAAGTACGTAATATAATTTTGCATGGCCTACAGTATGTTTTTTCAATGTACTGTACATACTGTACTGCATACATAATAGTTTCTTAAACAGAATTATTGGTGGCATCACATATACTGTACAGTATTCTGAGATTCCATTGTTAATTTAAATTATGTCTGTGTTAATGTACTGTATTAATCCTTCTTCCTAAAGCCATATTCCAAACTGTACACACTCTATTACAGGGATTGCTAATCTTAATCCCCTTGACCTCAAAATCTGCTTATTTTCTAGCTAAGATCTAAGTTACTTAATTGAAATCTAAACTGAACTAAAGATGTAATTAATTTGAATGGTTTAAAAGTTTGGGGCTACTATATCATATTTAGATGTTAATTAATACATTATATTAATTAATTTATTATTGGGGATTAATTAAATAATGCAGAGTTCAGATGGAATGAAAGCAAGCCAACAGAATAGGACCACAATATGGAAGTCCTGCAATATTCAAAAACTATATTGACAATATATTTTAAAACATATTGAAGATTTCATAGTCATAAAAGTCATATGTAATTCAAAAATGCACCATACTTATGTTTTATATTTATGCAAGCTTCTTCGGGAATTTGACTAGTCCCTGATTAAATCAACATTGATCTTAAAATTCTGTGAGGGTTCTGATTTTCTGCTTTAAAAATGAGCAACATGTTTTGCAATGTCATGAAATATCATACAACTCCATACCATACTGTTGCAGAAATGTGGGGCAAATTGATTGCCTCATCATGAAGATATGACACAATGTGTGTTTTTTCTGCTGTATTTCCACAGCTGTCATTTGGCCAAGAAGCATTTAAACATGAAAGAAGATGCACATGATAAAAATGAGTCCCATTAATTTGCTCAGGTTAATTATCTTCACTGCTGAATCATTTAGATGATCATATTAAAGAACAAACATTCAACAGTGACTGGATTATTCCCAGGGAGGTCATTAACGATTAGTATCCCTTGACTTTTGTTTGTTAATATTTTTAATTATACAGTATTTTGTTTGCATAGTAAACTGGAGTGAGAAATTGATTTCGATTTGAATGTGATAACATACCTACTTTGTAATTTTAATGCCACCATGCTTGTCACAATACTATTCTGCTTTTTTGGGGATGTTAACATTCAAAAAACAGCATATTTTTGAAGGCTGTGTTCTGCTTCAGATTGTATACAGTAGGAATTGTTTTATTTTTTTTTGCCTGTTTTAATATTTTTGCCATTTATGACAGTTCTTGAACAAGATATGAGTAACACTGAGAGAAATCTATGTGAAGATCTCTGTTTTTTGTGAAGTTGGTAAAAATTGCACTGATAGTACTTGATAATTCAAGCAGGGTACTGTCATAGAACAGACATACTGTAGTTTGTACCATGTACAGTATGTATTTATAATACAAAAAAATATATATTTGTGCTAAGAGTACCTTTTAGGGTGTATAATACAACTACATTATTTTTAAGTCATTGGGCTATTAAACATCCTTGTCACACGACCTCGGATTACGTCTCTCGAAAAGTTCCATTCATTTTTAATTACCCTATCATATTTACCATCTCATATACTGCACATCTATAATTTCTGAGTAATACTATAAGTACACTCAGTGAAAAAGTTTAAAAATAAATTTTATTTAATTTTAAAACTAATCATAAGGTCACACAAAAAGTGATTCAGGTCCCCCACTTGAATGTCTTAGATTTACTGAACAAATTATTATTCATGGAAGGCACCAGCTTCTTACAGTGTACGTAAGAAAACTTTAAACAGGTATATGCTGTACGTAATTGTGAAACAAATAGCACCTGAAGAAAGCTCAACAGCCAAAGCATTTTGTTTCTTCCTTCTGCTTTTTAGTGTGGATTTAACTTTTGCTTGTTACTTTGTAAAATAAATAAATAATTATAGCATTTATGATAACTGAAGCCTGTATTGTACTGTACTCAAAATGTACTGTATGTTTCCTACATGGCCATATAAAATGATATGGCTTCATGTGTTACTTTATAAAAACAAAACAATCACATCTCTGAAATGAGATAGTGCTGCAGATTTATTTGTCACATACAGCAAATTGTCAGAGAAACAAATTGGTTTAATAATGGTTTCTTGGATTTTGACAGAATCGCCTTTTAAAGGCTATTCAGTAACACATCTGCATTTTTCAAATTACATTAATAACAAGATCCTCCGAGTGACATTAATTTTGTATAGCATTGTTTAGTAAATGAATACATGGGAATGGCAATCAATAAAAGGTTTTGTTTTTAAAATACAATATGTATTAGTTTTAGCATGAATGCAATTTGAAGAATTAATAACTAGACTGAAGCTTGAGGCCACTGTTGACATTCAGGCATTGGATTTACAATATCAAGGGTTTTTTCAGCATTACATTATTGTGGATTGCAGATTTGTAGCTGTTTCTGCCAAAGTAAAAAGTGAGGAAAGTACATTGTCTTTAATATGGCTATTAATGAGATTAAAAAAAAAAAAACTCATTTCAGTTAAATGAAAAAAATCTTTTCATTTCATGCATCTCCTCTTTATATGAAATAATATCTCATTCTGTGCCCTAAATAGTATAGATAGTCAAAGAAGAACTGAAGGTGAGTGAGCTCTTCTCATTATGCAACATAAATTTGAGTAATATTAAGAAATAAAGTGAAGCTAAAGGTTGAATGTGCATTCTAAGCTGAAATTTTAACATCACAGTTAGAACTTTTAGACAAATAATCCCAGTTTCCACACATGATTAACTTTGTTCCAGCTGACCTGCTTCAATACAGTATTGAAAATTGAAAATACTGTATATGAGAGTACTGTAATCATGAAAGACTAGCTTACTCCGAAAAGGAGAAAGACTCCTTTCCTCTATCATGGGGGATGGTGGTTCAAAGGATTAGAAAATACTGTAAGTGTAAATGAAAAATAAGGCTATTGTCATACAAGGCAGAGAAAAAAGGGAAAAGCATGCCTTCAAGGAGTCACTGGTGTTTCTCTCTCTCATCCTAGCGTTAATCCTGCTGGAAGAGGTGTTAGTGAGACCAGCAGGGGGCGCTCACCCTTCGATCCATGTGGGTCCTAATGCCCCAGTATAGTGACGGGGGCACTATACTGTAAAAAAGCGCCGTCTTTCGGATGAGACATACAACCGAGGTCCTGTATTCCTGTTCTTTGAGAAATTTTGATTCATATTCCGATTTCTCAGTTACCCATGTGAAAATTACATTGGAACTTTTTCTAAAGAAAAAAATACTCTCTCATCCTAGCATTCATCCCACATTAGCAGGGTCTGCTTGTCAGCACACCTGTCTCCATTTGGTGGTTTGAACCAAATCTTTGAGCTGACGTTGCCATTAAATGCGACCGAGAATACTCCAACCGGCGTGTCGCTCTGCCTGCCGTCGGGGGGGGAGGAGAACAAAGTTATGTAGCCAATTCATAGAGGGGGATTATTAGGAGGCATGGGAAATTTGGCCAGGACACAGGGGTTACACCCCTACTCTTTTCGAGAAACACCCTGGGATTTTTAATGACCACAGAGAGTCAGGACCTCGGTTTTACGTCTCATCAGAAAGACGGCGCTTGTTTTACAGTATAGTGTCCCCGTCACTATACTGGGGCATTAGGACACACATGGACCGCAGGGTGAGCGCCCCCTGCTGGCCTCACTAACACCTCTTCCAGCAGCAACCTTAGTTCTTCCCAGGAGGTCTCCATCCAGGTACTGACCAGGCTTAGCTTCAGTGGGTTACCAATTGTAAGTTGCAGGGTGACATGGCTGCCGGCCTTCGTTTCACCCAGGTGTTTAACAAGGAAAAATCAGGTTGAAGAAAGACAAAATCTATATTAAACACTATTGCCATAAATGAGATGAGACCATAAATGTTTTATGAATTAGAAACATGTAAGATGAATAAATCCACCAAATGTTCTAAAAATATCAGGCTTAATAACATTAACTTTTGCAACATTAACTTAAGGCAGGAATAATACAGATTGAAAGCAAAATTACAAAATGTAGCAGCATCCCCAAAATTTTAAACCAATAGTTCTTAGAAAGGTCATGGAAATGATAATATAGAAACAAAATATAGCATCTGATATAGTGTACAGTATCTTAATTGTCAGAAGGCATTTGTTGATAATAATACTGAAAATTAGCAATTCAGCTGTTCAAAACATGCATGTTTTTGGATTGAGAACTAGCTAATGTGTAGTAAACAGTAAAGAAATGGGGTGAATGCAGTAAACAGTAGTATACTGTACTCTGTGGAAGCTCCAAAAGAAATGCAAAGATCCAAATATCCAAGCATAGGAGAACAACTAGCATGCGACATTTAACAAAGTCAGGTGTAGAATATTACTGTAAATCCATCCATTTTTTAACCACTTCTTTAAATTCAGGGTTGCGCGGGAGTCAGAGCTGATGCCAGCAAGCACTGGGCGCAAAACAGGGTCCACTCTGGACTGCACACCAGTCCATCCCAGGGGAGACACACAGACTCAAACAGACTCACACCTGGGGCTAATTTTCCCAGAAGAACCTACATTACCAGTATGTTTTTGGACTGTTGGAAAAAAACAGGTCTCCTGGGAGAAACCCATGCAAACACAGTGAAAATCAAACAAATGTATAAGATGGCAATATTTTCTGTAACCTCCTTATCATATCTTTCTGGATGTAATCACATAGTAAAATACAAAACAATTTAATGAGTGAAGTACAGCACCTTCTCTTGAAACACACAGGAATTGTCAAGAGGAAATTGTGATATACAGTATTTCATCCATTAACTTTCTACAATTTAGGAAGCAGCTGTGCTGGCTACAGGCATTGTGCAGTATATGGTAGCATCCTAAAACTGTACAAATTAAAATATTCTCTATTGCTGACTCAGAATGCTTACATAACATTGCTCATAGAGAGAGAGAGTCTTTATTATCCCTGGGGGGGATGTACAGATGGACAGAAGAAAAAAAAATGACAGGAACAAGATAATACATACATATTTGCATAGAAAGTCAAGTGTTAAGTAACAATATGGCTACGGGTATGAATGTAAACTTAAATCTATTGGTTTTGGAGTTGGGGAGTCAATATCTGCGTTCTGATGTGAGCAACTGGAAATTATAAAACAAGGAGTGTGAAGGATCACACGTGAATGATATATGGAGGAGAGGGCTGGAAGATCAGCACCAATGACCTTCTGACATAAGACTGCCCAGTTTGTTCTTGCTTCTCAGATTTAGGTTGCCAAACCAGCCGGTCAGGGTGAAACTACCCTGAACAGAACAGATGCAAGGAAGCATGAAGCACCTTCACTGTATCAAGACACACTCTCATTGTGAAGTCTTTTAAATATATGATGTTTAAAATGGTAGAATATAGGGATTTCACACTGAGCTTCAGTGTGAGAATTTTGGAGTTAGAATAATGTACAGTATAACTTGTCGCAAGCTCATATGAAAGCAAGAAACTAATCTTCAACATGGCAAAAAAGATTTTGCAAATGATAGTTGATTACTTAACTACCATCTTGTTCTGAGGAGGGGTTGAACCTCCCATTTTAGATCAGTGAATATGGTAATGAATATGTAATAGGTAATAGCACAGTATATGGCCCATATTCTAATCAAGAGGGTATGCACACACTTCAATACTAAACTGTTCCTTCACTGTAAATGCAACTATGAAAATAAAAAAACAACAACTTTGCTGCCTGTAACTCTAAGCCATACTGTGGGTCTGGGTTCCCATTGGAAATGAAAGATTATTATGAGATGGGCCTGTCTAAGAGCACTGGACTCTTCAATCTTCTTTGTTCCTGTACATACAAATGCAGAACAATTCTGTGGTGCAGTATGCATATAAATAAGTGTCTAGGATTCTATCTTTACTTTTATCTGTCCCTCCTCTCCTACAAAATGTATCCTCTGGCCTTAATCTTTCTTCTAAACCTAGCAGTTGTAGTTACTGAAATTTAAATTGAACTCTTTCATCATTGTGAAATGTTTAAATCCTTCCTGAATACTAGATTCAATGTCTTCTGAGCATGGATTTTAAATTGCAAAATTTGCTCACAATTTCCCCCAAACCATAAAAGGTTAAATTATTTTTAAACCATATTTACAGTACATGGAGAATATAAAGGTATTATGTCCATTCTTTTTATGTACAGTATTTTACAGTAACATTTTATTTTTAATGTCAGAATATAGGGAAAGCAGAGTGACAAAAGTTTTGATCTTCATCAGAGTCTGTAGCATGTCTCGACACATTACAGTATTTCTTTCATTTATGTTGATATTCAGCAGACTTTTGGTGATCCCCGTTTATTTAGATCCCTGTTTGTGTATCATGTCTCCACACATTATATCTTTCATTGATGTTCATTGATGTTTAGATATTCTGCAGACTTTTCAATACTATGGTGATCCCTGTTTATTTAGTCCACAGGGAAAGAAAGGCTGAAGAAGCAGAATCCTGCTCACAAATAGGCTTATTGCCCTGTTATTTACAGAGGGGGATACTAGCCACTGCAGTAAGATACTGTAGCTAAAAAGCCTGAGAGAGAGACTACCTTACACAGGTTCACTGGGACACACACAAATGTGAATGCTAAAGCACCCTAAAAAGACAATACACGCTGGCTGAGTATCTGACTAAGATAAGAAACAGCAATGAGAAACAGACCCTAAGGCCCCTGAGGAATTACAGATTTAGAAACAGCGAGATGAAGGCAGTTCTACAGTAGCAGCCCAGAGAGGACAGAGACAGAAACAGAGATGCCCTTTATTGTGCATTGTGAGAAATACACTGGAATTAGACAAACATTCTTCTCAACATAAAAAATCAAATCCCTGAATTCCCACACCTGCCAGATTCAGAACTATTTCAAATCCTG
Organism: Lepisosteus platostomus; assembly: GCF_059453375.1. Taxonomy (NCBI): domain Eukaryota; kingdom Metazoa; phylum Chordata; class Actinopteri; order Semionotiformes; family Lepisosteidae; genus Lepisosteus; species Lepisosteus platostomus. Next base: position 17,758,661 of record NC_142611.1, read on the forward strand.
CTGGGGAAGGAGGGAGAAAACTCAATAGAGCTGGCAGCCCAGTATATCTCTTAATAATAGTTTTATATGATGGACTGTATGTACAGTAACTGTCCAATAATAAGTGTGCACTGGAGATGTCTGTCAGTGCTTTGACAACAATCTTATACTGTACATTGGTCATTGCTTGTTGAATCTGAATTTTAATTTGAGAGAAATGCTTCTTCTAGATGGACATGAGGTAAAAGAGGGAAAGAGGAAGAGCTCCTCCTGTTTTTTAGGAGAGGAAGAGAGCTTTGTACAGTAAGTTGAAAGGTCAGAAGATATTGAGACAGTCCATTCCAGGGGATATGTGATGCTACAATACATTAAGAGTTCTCTTTTCTCTTGTTCATTTAGACATCTTAGAGCAAAAATCAATTCATATATCCATTAAGAGAAATTGGTAGTAAGAAAAATGACTATCTGAAGACAATCCTGGAAGGACAGGCACAAAAGAAGGACTATACCAGAGATACAGTAGCATGGAAGTGCCTTGCAGTCAAGCAAAAATATTATGGTGTGTAAGTGGTCTATATTACACCAGTATTAATTGGGGTCCCTTTAAAATACTTAAAAGGAGACAGAATGTAAGGAAGTAATGATTATAGCACTGTTAGGAAAGCAACACAGTGAAAGACAGCCTACAGTATAGTCCACCTTTAACATTGGATTTGTGCAGGCACTGGGCACTAAATAAACTTGTATAAATGTATAAAAATTTGTGAAACTGGTTATGTTTCCTTTTTATATCCACCAGGCAGATGTTGTCACTGCTTTCAATTTGTATATTTATTTTGTTATAGTGAGGGATAGAAGAATACTCTTCAATCACAAAGAGTTACAAAGAGATACATACATTCAGTATACCATTCATTTATATCGTTTAGTTAATGAGCTTTTTGATTACAACTTCTACACTAGATACTCAAAAGCAACTACATCACTCATATGAATTAAATTGACATCAACTGGGATTGAGGTAACAATTGATTGCTCGAGTTGCAATGCAGAATGTTGAATACTCATCCAATTTATATGGATTCAGATCTCCCATGGTCACAAAGGAACAGCGACAGGCTGTTGCTGCATCCAATTGGCGTCTTCTGGCTCGGAGCCAGCAAGTTCTGGTGTGGCCGGAGGTGTGGGAGAAGGAGGGAGATTCCTGCTGCAGTGCACTACAGTAGCAATGCCTCTCTGAAGACCTGGCTAGTTAGTCCTAGCTGAACTGGCAGAGTTTGTGCACATGAAAAGTGACTGCGGGTCCGATGTAGCCCAGTGTAGCGTTAGTCCTGAATACTAAGATTTAGCTGTCGATTGTAGCTCGACAGCTGATCAGGCAAGCATTTAGGGTGGGTTACCGGCGGTTCATGAGTCTTGCTGTTGGGCTAACCTCGGGTGGATCCTTTGGTTACGTGTGGGTGACCTCCGGTCGACAAAGTAATCCTCTCTGACCATAGGGTTGTAAACACTTTGGGATGAGACTCTCCCTTGGAATCTCCCAGACCGAAAGGTCCCAGAGATGACCATTCATTAGAGTGGCTGGAGAATCTCAGCCCTGGGAATTGTTCCTTATCAGGAAACCCTATCAGACAGAAAAACACATTAAATCTGAACCACCTTAAATGGAATGGCCTCACTATGTCCAGCACCCAGAGATGAGGAAGAGAGAGTGGCAGGGGGACAGCAAACTTAATTCCTGTATTATTAATAAGCATTGCCGCTATACAGGTATGCACTGCTAAATTATAGTAGTGAAACAGAGCTTGTACTGTGTGATTCAATTTAAATATTAAAGGTTCAATTTTGTGGCAAGGCAAAAATAAAACAAGACTGAGACCAAAATTTTTAATCGACTGCTGTTGTGTTGAGCACACTGGTACTGGTTATTGAGAAACATCAATAGGTTAGGTTTCAAAGGAATGGACACATGGAAAGGCCAGAATCTCATTGACCTAACTATGACTGGGAAGGCTTATTACATCAGTATTGGTTTAGCCTAAATCACATTTTTCACTGTTCCTCATAAAACCCTCATAATACCGCTACCAGTCTTGGGGACCTGCTCCTTACATCATACCGTTTGTATTAATTTTAAGTTAGAGATAGAAACTTCACCTCAGGTCCACGTCAGATAAAAAAGGTGCTGTCATTTTTTTAAACTACACAAGGGAACAGAACTAAATTTAACGTTTCAATTTAAAATGTTGTTTGATTACAGTCAACAGGACTAGATATCAGTTTTCCTTATGGGAGAACTCTATGCAATTTGCCCATCTAATGGGTAGGTTGTTTTTACCTAAAATAATGAAATGAAAAAACATTATTTTTTATGTTCTAACTGAATACCCCATCCATTCATTATTAAACGCTTTATCCAATAGAGGGATGCAGTAGAGCCTATTCCAACATGCAATGAGTGGAGGGTGGGATATACCCTGGATTGGGATGCCTGTCCATTGCATGGCACACACAGACACAAACGTGTACACACTCTAAAGCTAAAGAAATGTATTTTTTTTTTAATAGAGACACCCAATAAACCTACAGATAGCATATCATTGGATTGTGGGGGCATCTGGAAAAGACCATAGAATGATCAAACTCCACTTTGAGGGTATCCTTGGGTGTTACTGAAATCAGGACCCCAGAGATGTACTGAAAGTTAGCATTACTAAATAAGAAGCCCCTGTGTTTCCCCATTTTTTATATGTTGCATTTAAATGACAAGTAATAGCTTACTTATGGTATCTTCCCAGCATATGATCTTTTCATCCCAATGCTTTTCCACTGACAATTTGCTCAACTTTTATTTATAAAAGATATTTCTGAAAATAATCTCTTTATCTGATCAATATTTGTAATTATGTATTCATCTTGTTCCAAGTGGAAAATGTATGAAGATTAAATTAAAACCTTCTGCTAAATCCGAATACATATTCTAACTATTTTATATTTTGCATGTACTTTTAACACTTTTTTAACCAGATCTGGCTTTCAATGGTTTAAGGCAGTCAGAAAAATCAACCAATAATCAATTTAATAGCCAAGGTAGAAGAATAGCAGTCCAAGCTGTCTCTGATAAAAAGATTATTTCAATGACGCAGAGTATGACATCTATTCTCCAATTACTATACTGGTCCACACTACCCTATTTAGTGTATATTTAGTGATCATCACATGGAGTACTACTGTCATTTGCATTACTGCAAATGACAGCCCACAAGCTTCCAATAATAAGAATAGAAATCATGATGTCTTCACTTGATTTGAGAAGAACCCCAGCCTATGGATCATCTGCAATGACAATATGCCATAGAAATGAAACACATGCAAGGAACACGATGCAAGACTATTGTGTCTGTGAAGCTACAAGCAGTTTTTAGGGAGATTCACTGATTTTCTGCCTATTTTTATATAGATTTTTCAACATAGTGTTTCTGTTAAATTATTAAACCAATACTGCAACTTCACAGGAGCATTAATTTGCACATTTCTAATGACTTAAATTTCTGGGGGCTTATAAAATAATGATCAAAGTAAAATCAATACAAACTGATAAAGGTGTGCAATGGTGAAATTTAAAACTTTTTGATAGGCAAAATTCCATTATGAGGGTTTTTACATTGCATAAAATATCCAATTAATATCAGAGCAGGCTGAGGCATCAATTGATTCATACACATGAGGCCTTTTGTTGATCTGTGAGGCCGACTTTGATCTTGTCAGTCTTGGATACTGTGTGATGGTTAATTAGCAATACAAGAACAGAATGCATCAATAAGAAAAAGAACAAGAAATCATCAGTGAAGTCTACAGAAGGTTTTCCTATTATATTGTTTTACAATATGCCTTACTCCGAGGACTCTTGAACTGTGGGCTCTGATACATAAGTAGCCTATGACATATTCCCTTGTGTGTCACAGTCACAACTGAATTCATAGTAATAGTACAGTGAGGTACATCTTTAACATTTAACTTGCATGATTAAACTAAAAGCTTATTTTGTGGTGTATATTATAAAACAAAACAAGCTTACAGTATGTTGTGTCATGTTGAATTATCATCAGAATACGAAAATTGTTCTGTTATCTAGTAAATTTCATACAGTCCTCTGTTTATTACATTACAAATAGTCAAGCAAACCTAGTCTACTAGTGATATTTCTAGTTCTTTGTTTGGAATTGAGAGAGGTGAACTGGTAGAGATAATCATCTAGTCTCTGGAGACTCCAAAAACAAAACAAGAAAGTGATCAGAAATAACTTTAAGTTCAAATTCACATGAACATTAGTGTGTGACATACAGTACAGTACCACAAAACATTATTGAATGAGTGCCTGAAGTCAAAACTGGAACATTACTTACAACAAAACTCATCTTAGTGCAAAATAAATCTGTACAGTATATACAGTATATTTAGAAATGAATATGAAATTAAATTAAAAAACGGAAGTCTGCACTGGAGAAAAATACCCAAATACAAAGGGCTTAAAAAGCACTTTGTTCCTTAGTTGAGAATTGCTAAATGCAAAAAAAAACTTCAAATGTTTGGAGATAATTTGATTTTGGCTTATGTGCAGGATACAGTATGTGTCAAGAGGTCCTGAAGATGCTGTAAATAAAACGGGAAGCATACAGTACCTCTATCATATAACAGCATTAGCCAGTGCATCAGTAACATGGGCATTAAAGTGAATGAACAATTTATTGAAATGATTTGTAAAGCTGGTTGTTTTGTTCTGCAGCTTGAAAATAAACCACCAACAAACCAAATTTAGCACAGCTTATGATTTATGTGCAGTTCATATTCCAATACAAAGTAATAGAAGAGCTTTTAATCTGCAAACAGTTACTGACCAAGACAACAAGTGCTCAGATTTTTTGGTTTGTGACTGATTTCATTACCGCACACTCTCCTCCCTGAACTGTGTCAGCTTTTAAACTCATGGAGCGACAGGTATGATACACAATCACAGAGGACAGAGGACTGAACTTACGTTCAGTAATAGACTGATTCATCCACGGTGCGACAGGGAGCGCTACAGGAGGTCATTCTTGCCTTCTGCCATAAGACTGTACAATGCATCCACCTTGCGTCTGGGCAGAGGCAACATCGACAGTGACCTGTTTCTGGACTAAACGCATCTACACATCTACTGCTACATCTGTTGTCTTTCTTTTTCTTTTTCTTTTTCCCGTTTACAACCATTTTTTGTGCAATATATGCCAGGGACCTGTGCAATACATTTATATTTATATCTATAGTTACATCTATATTTATATTCATATGTGTGATACGATTTTCTGTGTACTGTTCTGTTCTAGTTTGTTCTTGTGTGTCCGGAGTGTGAGTAACTCTTGTATTGTATTGTATTGTATATATTGTACTATTATTATATAATTCGTTACACTGTGGCTGTGTTGTGTGTGTTAAGCTGCTGTTGCACTGCAATTTCCCTCACGGGATCAATAAAGTATCTATCTATCTACTGCCACCCACTGTACACTGATTGACAGCGACTGGCACTAAAATTAAAAACATTTGAGGTTATGAAGCCAGTTAAAAAAATTCTAAATTTAATAGGCAAATCCTCCAAAGGAATTAAGAATATGTTATTATTATTCGTATGAGCTTAACATGCAGAAGTTATATAGTTACTGTATATTGTCACAGTCAGGTGCCTCAGCCAGTTATGTTAAGGATGTGGAAAATGCAAAAGGAGAAACAGGGGTCATCCATTCATTTGTTTTGCTTCATTCAAAAAGTAAAATGGATATCAAAAGGAAAAATACAAGTGCAAACTAAACAAAATCCACAAGCAGTGGCTCCCTGCTGGCAGAATATCTGATTTTTTTTTCCCATCTGGATAACCTATGGCTGAAGTTTAATTTTTATATAACAAAGTTTAATTGAAATATAACAAAAGCGGATGTTACCCTGATGATTCCTTTTGTCACAATAGTTTTGAAGATTTATGCATATACTATATAAAGGCAATCATAATCACATGCTGAAGAGCTGTTAGCGCAGATTGTTGGCATGAATTGTGGATGCATTTGGATGACTAATGAAATATTTCTGGATCTTTCATTGCCTTATACCTTAATTAAGAAAATCATCCTAGGATGAAACTAAGATGATTTCTCAGTGCCTTTAAGACTTGACTTTCCTTATTCCTTATGAAACATGGCAACTTTAAACCCTAAGCAGAAAATGATCGATCTATCAATCCCAAGATTTTAATACTTTGAAAAGGCTGCTTACAGATTATTTTATTACAATGGAAAAATGTGTTCTGCTTTCCCTGGCTGCAAATATATTGCAACATTTTTTTTAAAAAGAAACTAACATTTCTATTTTTGCTTTTAGATTTAAACTTTTGCTTTTCAAGTTTCTTGTGATTTTTCATTAAATCACATTTTCCACCAACTTTTTTTCCTATTCAGAATTATGAGGGGACATACTGTACAGTAAGCCCCTGTGCCCCACTACAACAACATAAAATGTATTACAGTACATTACTACATACAATTCATATTACCACTGCACTCCTGGAAATAAGTGTGCTTTATTTTTTAAATGTAAAATATCATCAATTTAGAAATATCTAGCAATTTTATCTCAAAGAAATGCTATAAGATTGAAACCACTTTTAAAAAAATAGCTGAACACCTACAGGTCAGAAGTTGTCTTATGAATTTGCTTCTTCTACCACACTTTGTCCTGCTGGGGATGTCAGTGAGACTCATATTTCATTTTCAGGGTAGCTTTTTTTAATAGCTGGTAGTGCTGACAACTCAGACATGCAATGATATGTACAATACTTGGAAACAAATCAAGAAGTCTTTTCACTGATTCATCAGAACATTCTGGGTTTTAGGTTTGGACACTTTCTGAACATTCTGTCAAGTGAATGGATCTGAAATGGAGCTGCAGGGATTTGTCACAGGAAAGGTCAGCTATTTCTCTCTGTTACTGTACACTTGAGGTGTAGCTTTGTGTGGCTCATGGAACAGCAAAATGATTCGTATCCATTCATATTCAAAACTGAATTTAATCTGGAGGCTTGAAAATCAGAGAATGAGCTTTTCTTGTAATTTATAAACAGGACTTTGCTCTATTGACTTAAATATATTCAAGACAGACTATCTCACACAAACATTTCATTTTGAAAATAATCCTGGTAACTACCTGTATGTAGTATATAGTACAGTATATAGGATATAGGATATAGGATATAAGATAAACATGCTATAAGTTTACTAAAATATAGCCAAGATTAAATGTTGTTTAGCTGCTGGGCACTATTTTGTGTGTATATTAAACTAAATATACAGTATGTTCCTTTTGTACCAAGGGAAAGTGTTTGACACAGAAAACACACAGAATCTTTTTTTTCCAAGGATTGTGCACTCAAGGGGACAAATACTTTGGTTTCAGTCTTCCTCAATTCATCACCCCCTCAATTTCCTATCAGCCTGAAGTCTGCTATCTGGGTAGCCAAAGCAGTTTAAAATGTATTAAGACATGCTTGTGTTATTGACACAATGGCCAGGGAAAATGCCAGAGCACATTATATACTGTACAGTACATAGCAATTATTGTGATGCATTTTACTTTGTATGAAGTGAAATGTCCCATTAGAAACTAATCATGTATTATTGATTAAAAAGACTTGTTGGAATTTTTCTGCAAGCTAGTTTTTCAGGAGAAGTACACAGAAATACATACATAAAAGCGGAAAATCAATACATGGTGATTTCCAATACTTCATTGCTAAGGAAAATCAATTTTAAGTTATTAGAAAAGTTTAGTAGTGATTTAAATGTAAAATGAGAAATACAATGACAGCTTTGAATTGGTACTGAAATTTCTTTGGAGACTTAAAAAGTACAAAGAATACAGTAGTAACTGCTAAGATATATGGGTTTGTTTTCTGTTTGAAAAAAAAAAACTGACATTTTTAATCTAACTGCCACTAGCTCAGTGTCCTATATACTGTACAGTACATTGCTTTGTTGGTGTGAAAAATTGTATAGAAAGCCTTAAGCCATATATTTCATACACACCTAAAATGACTTCAGAAATATGTTATCAAGGACAAATGTATTGTACATATAACTCCATGTTACTGACTACACCTGTCAAGGGTCTCCACTAGTTGACAACAGTTTGCTGCATGTGAAGGACATCCAGCTTAAGAAAATAAAAGACTGAAGAAGATTAAAGACCTTTAGAGCAGGCTCTCCTGAGGGGCATAATTTCTTAAAGAGAGAAAATGAGAGCATTGCACACAGATAAGGAGTGGTTTGATTTGTAGCTCTGACGATTATGCAAAGCCTTTTTTTTCCTGTAGAGAAAAGTAGTCTTGCCCCTGCACAAGGAACAGAATATTAATATCCAAACACCAGACTTATAATAAAGTCCTCATCAAGAGGAAACCTTTGCAGCTGATGATCCTGTTAAAAATGAAATCCCCATGTAGTAAAATAGCAAAAGAAAACTGATTTGCAAGACATAAACCAGCTTGAGCAGTATACAGTATGCACCTGTAGAAGAACAATAGGAACAGATTGCTGTGATGTTTTATCTGTGAAATCATACAGAATTACTTTTAAAATGTGAAATTCTGGCAGTGTACTGATGGATACTTAGTTTAAATGGATAAATTAAATTGATTTAAGCAATCTCTCACACAGACTGCTTTCTTATTGTACTGTAAGTGATTTAAATCCAAAATCCCATCACAAGCAGTCTTTGAGAATTATACAACTTCTTGAAATGCCTTGTACTGTCTTGCATTATTCTTGCGTTTTAAAGTGTGATCTTGAAGAAACAATAGTCTTGATCCCTAACAAAATAAGCTGAACAATATGGATATATGAAATTAGCACAATAAACATAACTGGAAGAAAAATTAGGAATGCTTAGGATAGCTACTGTACTTTTATCAATGTTGTAATACATTGATACATGGTTTGGAGTGTATGATTGACAAAAACATTGTTATTATATAATATATTAGATTTTTAAAATATGCCTCTATTTCCCTAAATATACTGTAATAAGCATCTGTGATTTTGACATGTATTTACATTGTGATTACTTAATTTGCATAGTTACTGTACAGTATATACAGTATGTGTTTGAAAATGTCATCCTATCCTACATGCATGTGTAGATTTCTGATAGAAGTACAGTAGCTTGTAATTAACAATCTTACCATTGAAAGTGGACAGTGGAGACATTAAGTGATTTTAAAACAGTGACAAAAGAGCAAAGAATATAAGGGCTGTTGACAGCACTTTTAATTTATGCATTATAACTGTAGGGTGTGTTGAGTACGATTAAAGACAACAATCATCCTTGGCCAAATGTGTAAAATTCACAAGCCTGCCTGTGATTCTGTCCTCTTGTGAGAATGTTATCTCCTCGAGCACTGAATGGGTCCTGCAGTCATCCCTTAAAGAACCTTAGTTGTTTGCGTTTGACTGAACACCTGTATCTCTTGACACCAGCTGCTCAACTAAAATTACACCCACCATCTAGTTTGAAAAATTCTGCACAGTCCCACACGCCATAACATTTGACAGAAATATGAAACAAAACAAAAAATCGATAGTGAGTCTTTACTTCTTGGTATGACTCTTGGCATTAATTTACAATTATAATTAATGTGCAATTTAAAGATGATGTTTGTTATTCAAAATAAAATAGCCTCTAATCACAAAGCCCCCAACAACCAGAAACTATCGTTGTTTTGCTCCTTTCAGTATAATCATTATAATTATTTATGGGTAAAACAAACATTTTATTTTGTGAGCTTAATCTTTAGAGAAGGCGAAATTTGTTTGAAACTAATTCCACTAGATATTTTGTTCCTGTGAGAGTATGTGTCTGCGAGTGCAGATTATTCAGGTCCATCAGATTACATGTTTATGTTTAAATTTGAATTTAGAGCACCCAAAAAACTGAAAGACTGAACATCAAAATAAATATTGCTCAAGTTGCACATACATGTTTTTCTTAAATAATACAGTATGTATTGATATGGATTATTGATATTGATCAAATGTTCTTTGGCATAATTTTTATTAATTGATGCTGTGATACAATCGTGTGCCTTGACTGTTGTACACTATAAGCATCCCTTTAGAGAGTTGATTTGACATACTGTAGGTGATGAGGTTATTTATCTAGTTGACTGTCAAGTGTAATGGAAATCAGGGAAACAACAGAGAAAGGAACCAACAAGGAACCAACATGCCTCACTTTTCAAGAAAGAAAAACTACTTCATTCCATTGGTACTGTATGTTGGAGGCTGGATTAAATCAGAATGATTTGCTGTCTGGAGAGTTAACAGCCAACAGTCTCTAAGATAACAAGACATTACAGCCAAACACAGACCATCAGTAACAGGCAACTTGACTGTGCAGAGCTCCTTTGATCAAATCCTGGAACCTCAATTGCTATTCTCCTTGTAGGTTCGTCTAGTTGTAATAGCATTGCAGCTCGACTTTCTTTTGCTGTTCATATATCGAACAGCATTGAATTTCCCACTGAATTTTGCGGAATGAGTGGGACAATGTGAGGCATCTAGACCTCACATACTGTTCCTGTAAAAGTGAATGCTTGTCCAGGCTCTACAAGAGAAATGTAAGAGAATCAAAGTAAAAGAAGCACAGCTTGTATTGATTTCAAGCAAGGCCACAGATACAGGTAATTCTCAATTTACGTGGAGGATAAATTCCTGAAAACTGCTGCGTCAATCAAAACATTTTACATTGAAACTAGTTCCCCATAAGAATGCATGTACTGTACTGTACATGAATGGGATGTGTTCAAGGTCCATTCACAACTGGAGCCTTGAATTTCTTAATAAAAAAACAACTACATACATGTCTTCATGTAATGTGTTTGTACTGTATAGCTGTAACAAAAGTCATTTTAAACTAAATGTTTGCTCGTGTTTATGTGGGTTTTTGGAAGACAGCTGGACTGCACAACTACGGTATCTTCAGTTTTACTCTCACTGAGCCTTTTGAATGGCATGTACTGTATTTTGTCTAGGTACAGTAAATGACAAAATGTATATTTTATGTGTCTAGTCACAAATATTTTCAAATATTTTCAACTGATTATTACAGATGCAGCCATTCCAAATGAGCGAGGTACGCTGCGGTACACCTTGTGTAACTGCCAGATGGAGCTAATAAAGCTTAACCTCTAATGTACAGCATTTGAGCTGTCACCAGAGAACACCTGGTTTCGAATCCCTATCACTGCTAAGGGACAATCTTTATTCAATTAAGAATTTAAGTTTTATACTCTTTAGACTTTTAATTTTAAACTGTGTATTAGAGCATGTTAATCATTAAACATTAAAAAGTTGGTATATTTTATAAAAGCAAGATTGCTCAGTTGGACAAAATTACACAAGCTACCACCTTTATCATAAATATTTTAATTTAATGCATCAACATCTTTACCGAAGATATTACTAATAGTATTAATAATGAATGACCTTGGACAAGCTGTAAGCTCAAAGTATTACCCTGGTCCACATTTGTTTTGTAACCGTCTTTGTAAATGAAAATACTTTATTTTTTCATTGACAAAAAGTAACACCACAGCATTTCGTTGATCCGATCACGTATTCGTTTCCAATCATACAAAGTACGTTTTGAGACTCTCCAATTCATCATGCCTTTCACATGCTCATAAACGATATTAATTTAGGAACATAAACATATTATGTAAACTTTATATGGCTGGTATTGGTATTTTAAAGAAAAAATACACACCAGTATTCCACTTTCTCCCTAACATTTTAAGCATCATGCCTTACATGTGATTAGTTAGGAAACATTTTTATGTGCTCCTTCTGATCATATTAACATATTAAGACATATTAACATTTGACCATATTAACATTCAGACATATTAAGTTTATATACTTTGTGAAAAGTGATAGTGTTTTAACCTTTTCTGTGAATTCGCTCGTTATCGATGCTTTAAACAAAAGCATACTTTTAGAATTTGATTAACAGGGAATATAATATGGAATCGAGTATCTAAAAAAATTATAATTATATAATTATAAGCATGTACTGTCTGGCAGAATAAACTGAAGAGGTAGTTAATGCGACATGGAAGATAATAATAATAATAATAATAATGTAGTGCTTTCAGGCTAACACTCTACTAGCTGGGGAATTGAACCCAGGCCTCCAGCATCATGCAACAGGGAAGCAGCCAGTTGAGCTGCAGCAAGATCTGTAAGATTGTAGACTGTCTTAATTACTCATCTCATATATTGAATATTCAAATTGACAAACTTTTCAAAGACAAAAGTGCTTTGCATTGCGTTTTGTTTTTCAAATTTTTGCTCAAGCGGTATCCTACTTTGTTTTAGAGTTTTATTGATTCGATTATTTGCTGATTTTATACAATACATCATAAAACTTGACTATGACAATAAAGCTATTTTATAGATTTAAATCAGGAAACATGAAAGCATTGGAGATGATAGATGACTGGAAGAGCACTGAGACAGAGCTCTGCCTGTGTATCACCAAGGGATTTTACTCATCCAGGTGTGCAACCAAGTACAAATAGTGTATTGTCTCCTCAGCAGGTTTCCAGTTGCTGACCATACCAATACATGTTAAATTGAGACTTAATCTGTCCTAAATTAAGGAGTAGTGTTCAGTGTACTACTATGGTGCATTATACTGAAAACATGCAAATTAGTATAGAGTTTAAGAGTGTGTAAATTGAGTTGACTGGTATGAGAAGCCTTGGATCAACCCAGATGATGACAAATGGAAACTATCATAATGAATTTATGTACTGTACGTCACGGCTTCATAAAAATGTCAGTGTCTTTACTGTACAGAAAAGATAACCATTATAAGAAATTTGTGGATTTATTACATTTATAAGTAATGTTTCTTTGGACACACAGGAAAAGTATTGCTACTGTAATTTAAATACTCTAGATTACCAAAAGGATGGGTGTCGCCCTCACTGTACATTTAATAAGATGGGTCTATTCTTGGCATTAATGACTGCTGCAAACCAAGGAAAGATATACAGTATTATCACAAGATAGATGGCATTAGGAGCTCCGCACCATTCCTCATGTACAGTAATTTTTTAACTAGTACAGTGAAAGAAGTACAGTAACTGCTGAACCAAAACTTAATTTTTCAGGGGTCAGTTTTTTTCAAAATTCTGTGAATGTGTATTCGTTATTTTGTAGTATATTTATGATGGGTTTGTGAGTGCATAGGGTACTGTAAATGTTGCTTTGAGCATTTCATAACATACATCACTGCGCTTTCAGCTTTCTGTGATCCACATAGATAAAAAAATCAATAACTCAGAAAATAGTTATTACAGGTGCTCTGGCAGATTGCATCATCATCATCATCATCTATAATGATAGTTGAAAGGCACTTTTTTAAGAAACACAAAGTTTGAAATGATAGTTTATGCTGCAAATCATATGTAAAGACAAAGAAAATATTGTAAAAGTTCTAGTGCTTATTGTAAGAAAAAGGTGGTGTTGCTTTTTTCTATTTGGTTGTGTTACACTTTACACTCTAAGGGAACACTGCACATCTGATATTAATTCTGAGGTCATTTTATTTTGAGTTTTTAAGTTTACATAAAAACTCTTGTCAAAGTGTAAGCTTTAGATTTGTTTCAAGCAGTTGTACTTTAGTTTTCACACTCCTTAAGAATGTCTGATCTGATTACCCTTTTTCATCTGATTCATTTCTCACACAAATGTAGAGCTAGGATTAGGACCAAGCTCCCAAATAGGATACAGTGAAATGTACTGCTTTCAGTTGTTCTCTAGTTCTGCAACATACAGGGTAAACCTTGCTATTACATGTTTGAAAGGTTTAATAAACAATGCAGGTCTTTATCAACATTTTGATCCTTAAAAAACAACATCTGTGTTTAGTGCAGTTGTAAATGACTAGGCGATGTAGCCAAGTTTCTGATCAACAGCAGTTCTCCATCTGTCACCTACTGTATCGTAGTCATAACAGCAGGTGTCAGACTAGATTTACAAGGCTTTGTTTCTTTTAATTCCACCACTTTAACTAACCTCAAGTTTCATTCTCATTGTCATTTCAGGCACACTTTTCACATCAGGTTCTCTTTTTATTCTTTCACCTGGTGAGCTGAAATTTGTTAATTAAAATCATTGTTTTTGGGTGGTGGTGCTATTCAATTTAGGAAGTGGGGGGGGGGGGGAGAATAAAAACTTCATTTGAAGTTTATACTGTAATTGTGAAATTAATCAAAACGTTAATTTTAACAAGAATGATTAACATTTGCAGCGATTATCTCCCATTTTGGCCCTAGTCACAAAAAAGACAGCAAGTGAGAAGAATTTATTTTTTTATTTATAAATTCTTGTTTCAAAAAGACCACTTTATTACCTAAGAAATCCGATGTTTAGAGATTCAGAGATTCATAAAATTTCTGCCTATGATTATTCCTCTTATTTTCAAATTCTGCCAAATAGCTGCAAACATCCACAAATGTATTATAAAACTTATTTGCAGTCTTTGACTTCCAGTGATGATATCAAATATAATTGTACAACTTCAGTGAAAGTGAAATCAAAATCTAACATTAAAATGAGAGTTATAATTACAAACAGAAGACTCCAATTGCATAGTAAACTCAATAATTCTAGCTATTTTATGGAAAGTTTTATTATTTAATTCTACCTCTAAACCCATACTGTAGCATTCCTGCTATAGCTATGCATGCACACATGTGCCTTTTGATGGACTAGTCTTTAGTCCAGGGTGTAATCCTTCCTTGCACCTTATGCTTCTGGGATGTGATTTGGATTGCCATAATCCTTATCAGAAATAAGCTGCTTATATACACTATAAGCTTATAATATATAACTTACAAGGAACTCCTTTCAGGTTGATGGTGTGTTTTAAGAGCATACAGTTGCTATGATTTATAGGACTGAATAATAATGAGCTATTTCTGCTTCACAACACTGAAGGGGGCACATTTATGTAGTATACTATTTAGTACACTGATATTCATTCCTGGTGGCTGTTTCACAAAGCAGGTTTAACTGCTTCAGTTTATTTTTTTACAAATTAGCCAGATATACTGTAATTAACCAGTTTGCAGACTTGTTCTGGTTTCAAAACAGCACACTCTACACTCTGGTTTCAATTGTCTCGTTAAAGTCAGGAATCAACCATCTTGCTAACCTAGCATGCATGCCACATGTCAGAAGGGAAGAGGGTTGAGCATCGAATCTTTCATCCACACTAGCAAAACCATGGCCCACAAAATGTGTCAGATTTCAGCAACCATGAATTAGAGCTCATGGAAAACAATAGGTGGCAAAATATGTTATAATGGTGAAAATACTGCAGCTGCTAAAAAAAGCCAAAGAATTAAGTTAATTATGTAATGCTATGACACATCTTGAGATCTTACAAAACTATTGAAATTGGATGAACACACATGAACTGTATTGTTGTAACTTAAATTACATTGTTATCGCATTGAAGTGAAGCTCCTATTTAATCCCTTGTGTAGTTGTGCAACACAATGAAAAGACCTGGTAGGAGGTCAAGACAAAATAAAATTATTTTATCCATCATAGTATGTGGTTCTTCAATACAACTACTGGACAATACACAGTGTAGTGCAACACCCATTGCAAGTCCAGATAACACTCATTGTAGGCTCACACATTTTAATACTTCTTTTGAAGCAAGTGATCGTTTGGCTCTGTGGGGGCTTTAATGGAGGGGTCTGAGCAGTCCAGAGCACATACTATTTTGGGAAATGTTGCAAAAAACTGTGGAGTTCATGATGCTTAGATGCAGGGAGCAGAAGCCACATGTGAACAGAATTATATACAGTGTAAAAATATTATCTGCTATTTCAAAAAACCTGTTTCATTGTATTCTATGTATGCCTGAGAAAGAGTTGTGAAATATTATGAATGCATGTTTAAAGTGCTTTAGTGGAAGCATCACTTTCCTTATAGGATGAGCAGCTTACTCTTAACTGTAGTAATTCGATTCACCAACGCAATAACAACAAACTGCACAATTCATCAATACAGTAATAAACTGTAACAGTAACAAGAAATTTCGGCCCAATGTACAGAATTTTTGAGTTCTTGTTAATGCTGAACCAAGACAAGTAGTATTAACAATGTCTGCTGAAATGGTATCTTTCCAATAAAAAATTATCAGACAACTGTAAAGAGCTTTTGTGATCTCTGAACTTTCTTTCTCTCCAGAAAGCTCTGTCAACTGGACCCCTTAAGAAAGATAATGTTCTTTATTAAAAGACACTGATAAGAGACAAGCTCTTAACCAAAAATTCAGGCCAATATTTAACTAACCTGCATGGTGCAGGGTTAGGAATAGTGGATGTATAGTATCTATAGTTACATTGGCTATAGTTACTTAACCTGATACAATCTTGCTTTGTGAAATGGAAAAAACAAACCTTTCATGAAGATATCTTTTAATGTTTGTGGCACAGTGGCACAGGGATTAATATTACTACTTTGCTGTGCTGGGTTCCTGCATCTATCTGTATGGCGTTTATACAGTACATCTTTCCTGTTTTTGCTGGGTGCTAATGTTTTCTCCCACAGTTCAAAGACTTATTGGTACTGTAGGTTAATTGGCTTCAAGACAAATTGGCCCTGGTTTGAGTGTGTGAATGTCTGTGTGTGCCCTTTGGTGGACTGGCATCCTGTCCAGGGTGTATCCTGCCTTGCGTCTATTGCTTGCCAGGATGAACTCTGTCTCCTGTCAAGAGCAGTGCTTTCCGGGCCCTGGAGACAGGGGGGCGTGTCCGAAGTGAGCAGGTGTCCAGGGGAAGTGAGTCCGGGGCAAACAATCCAAGAATAAATCCAAAAGGGAAATCCGAAATGGGAGGCAGAGTCCAAGACCAGGGGATCCATCCAAAGAAATTAAAACCAGAACCGGGTCGGGACCGGCGGGACAGGGAATCAGGAACAGGAAACTAAAACCATAATGGAGCCAGACGCAGCAGGACCCCGGGCTCTCACGAAACGGAGTTCAATGAGAAGCGCCAGGCAAACGCCTGCGTCTGGCTTTAAAGGTGGAACTAAAGAGGGGCTGGAATGAGGAACAGATGTGGGGAATGGGACAGAAGCGCCCTTAAGAGGAGGAGTAACGATCGTGACATCTCCCCCGTGACCCCATATTGGATAGAGTAGTTAGAAAATGCATGGATGGATTTACTAAAGTTAACTGCCTGAGAATTCTTGTTTTGTGAAAAATCCACCTGGTCTTGGTGGGCTAAAGTGTCTTCTTTATTCTTAATTCTTCATGACCACTGGTTCCAGATTTTTACCCTTTGAAACTGATGTTATCTATAAAACCTGATTGATTGTGTTCCCTTTGTATAGTCACCTCTAAACTGTTCATGTAGATAAATTCTTCAGTCTTGTGAACTTGCAAAAACGAATTAGTATTAATTCCTATAACATACAGTACAATATATACTGTATATACTGTATATATACTGCATACATGTACTGGTTTTCAAACAGTAGGACAAAATAAAGAAATATACATTATCCAGCATATATGAAATATACTGTATGTGCTTAACGTTTGTGATACTGTGTGTGTGTATGAGTGTGGATGTGTTAGTGTTTTCAGAGAATTTTGTGGTACTGAAAAAATAATTGTTCACACCTGCTGTCTTAGATTAATTCATTCATTAGAAATGCTAGCTAAAGTACCATTTCCTCGAGCATTATATTTAGAAGGGAAATAAGTATGCATTAATTAATAAAAGTAACAAAGAATTCAAATACTTTTTCTGTAATAAATATTGTTCATTAAGAGGAAATATTACTTTTTTATTGATATTTCTCCCACAGTGCAGAAAAAAAAAAACATTCTAATGCTTTCTCTTTCTTTTCTCAACCAGGCTTAAGATGATTATTGGAATGCACTGACTGGAAACATTAACCATGAGTGAAAAGAAGATTGCATTTCAAAGTGGTATGTAGTGTAAGCTTTCTTAATCCTGTCATACAATAGGCACTGTATTGGATGGTCTCAATATGAGGCATGATTTATTGCAATCATTTCAGTGTTACTAGTTTCTTAATCTTTTTTAGTCTTGGAATTTCTTCTTTTAGAAGAGGCTCTTTGACCCTTCTCTCCAGAAGAGTAAAAATGCACATTAATGGGCAACTTTTTTTCTCTTTAAAATGTTGAGGGATCTTGCACTGCAGTACTCTGTAAAATCAATCTTGAAAAGGGTTTATTAAATATTAATAACTTGGTTGCCATTGAAGATGTAAATCAAGTTAACCAATGAAACTATACACACACACAGACAGTTTACTATTTTGAAGTAGCCTTTGAGAAAACAGTTGGCAACCATTTATTGGTACTGCTTTATAGACTATATACTGTACTGTGGCTGTGTTCACAGGATCCTGTTGAATTATTTTTTTTCCTGCATCTTAGTCAGTGTAATACAGAAGTGCTCTTGACATAAAGTAATTTGCTTTTTTTGTCCTTTATAATGTACTGGATTTAAAGCACCAACAATTTATTTTACCTGACAGTACGTCATAGTGTGATTGTTTTCCTGCCTGGACCAAGCATATCAACTAGCAATGTTCCTACAGTATGTGTTTCTGCTGTAAGATGCCCACAGTGCCATGAATGTCATGATGTTTGGAGGGAAAAATAAATATTCATAATATAAGTCTTAAGATGAATCTACATGTGCTCATGCAGCATTTTTATGCAGGTGGAAATCTATAACTAGTTTAGTGTCGAAAGAATATCTTGTTCCATTGCCTAATGTGCCATAACATAAGCTCTTCAATATCTTTGTCATTATTTTGTTTGTTGTTAACACTATAGTGCATGCACAGAAACTGTGCAATGAAAAACATTCAGTGCATAACAGATTATTTCGCTTGTTTGGTCTAATTCTAATACTGACATAAGAAGTTGACAAATATAAAGGGACAGCATGCTTAATCCTTTGGCTTCAATTCGCCAGGTGGAGGAAATGACCATGTTAGTCTGAGACCAGAAATAAGCCAGGGAGCTTAATGCTGCATTGGTAACGTTGGGTTGGAGGGAAAGGTACTAGAAAATGCACAAAGCATATTCTGCTCAGTCAGGGAGCTTTTATGAGTAAGGAAATGGAAGTATTCGAGTAGAATTTGACCTCCATCTGTTCTGCTGTTCAATAACACTATATTGTACCTTTTAATGAAGAAAAAATATTTTAAATTCCATTATTTTACTGTCTTGTAGTTAATTCAACACAATACTTGGTGAAATTGTGTTTTAGACCATATCTCATTTTGTGATGTCTTTATAAAAGGACTGCTGGTGTCACAGAGCTCTTTGCACTTCTACACCTTAACAACATATTTTACATAGGCCATCATTAAAATGGTTCTTGAACTTCCAATACTTATTCTGTAAAAAAAGATTGTTCAATAAAAGGAAAAATTTGTTTTTTATTATTGTTATTTCTCCCAGGGTGCAGAAAAGACATTCTAATGCAATAATTCTAATGAAATCAAAGAGACGTGGTTTGACACTTAATTATTTTACTTGGCACATGACCTCATCAACCTTAGTCACATAGTCAACCTTAGGATTTCAAATAGTGAAACTTGTGGCATTTGATCAACAGCACACGTACAATAATTTTATTTTAGCCTTCCGGGGGTAGTGATCTTTTAGGACATAATATTGGAACAGTGCAGTGAAAAAGTTGAAATATATACAGTATATTGTATTATATATAGTTAATTTATGAGTTTTTATGCTCCAGTTACTGTACATGCTACAGGAGTGTAGAAAATATGCAGAAAATAGACTTGGAAGCATAAAAAAGCAGGACAGGATGGAGAACCTCATGCTTTACTGCTCTGCTGATGTGTTTCTTACACTGCCATTATAGATTGCAGTGCTGACTACAATGGGTTTGTAACAGAACCAACAGTTGGATGTCAGATGATATAAATGACAAAGACAAACTACCTGGTATGTCCATTTACACAGTCTGTGAAGTCACTGTATGCACATTACACAGTTTCTAACTGTGGAGGGAGATTGGAGTGGAGAGATTTTCCTGTTCAGAAATGCCTCCATTTCTATCCAGAAAACTATACATTCAGTCAGTGACTTTTGGCAGATGAGGATCCAAGACCTGTGAAAGTGATTATATTTTTTGTGATGTTGAACCACGTCTGACAGAGTACTCAAATGATTTTCAGCTACTTACATAATATTTATTTGTCCGTGTTTCATGAATGATCCATGGATTCCTTTGGGCATGAAGCAATTTCAGTAGTCTACACTCTAAGTTGTTGTTTGTTGTTTCCATAGTGAAAACCAAGTCATGAAACAATCTACATTAAAAACATTAAGAAGTGTTTGAAATATCTGAGCAAAAATAACCAGGTGATCAGAAGGGTGAAATTTGGGTTCTGTATTATTTTTGCAAAACGTTTTGTAGCGACTCCTCATAGTCATTTTCCTAAAGTGCAATATTTCGTGTTCCTTTCGAGCAATGAGGGCTCACTCTGGAATGTGCAAGATCTGTTTGTTTCTGGGGACATGAGAAAAGGACAGTTCTTTCAATAACATGAAAAGCATTTAGCATTTTCCAAATCCAATTATCCTTCCATTTTCAGTAACAGCTTTATCCTCAGAGGGTCACAGTGATTTGAAGTCTAACTCTGCAAGTGCAGGGAGCAAGTCTACAATCTAGATGGCACGCTAGTCCATCATAGGACACTCTCACATATTCACTCATACAGTACAATGGCAATTTTGAGATGTACTGTAAATTAATTTGTCTGTGGGCTGTGGGGAAAAAAAAAACAACACTAAAACTACCCCAGTTCAAAATCAAGCCCAGGCTCCTGACTTCCTGCGGCTGTAAGAAAGCGGTGTTGACCTTCACACCACTCTGCAACCTCAAATTCAAACATTAGTTACTAAAATATTTACTGAATCAGGCCCAAGAAAACAGTTTATCCCTAATATATCTTCTAATTCAAAATATTTGCTAAAATCTCCTTGAAGCTACAGTACTTGAAATCATGCAAAAACATGTTTTTTTTCTTTCCTTCCCGCAAAGACATCCCACACACAGCAGCAACTAATCCTTCTTTCTGTCAGCCTTTCACATTCCACTAGAGGGGTGCATTACAGTGCTTTCATTTGCTGTTCTACAGAGAATATCCAGTACGCACTGTTCAATACCCAGATTCTGTGCATTCTATCATTTTTAAGTTATCAATAATCACCCTTACCTTTATTAATCTCCAGCAGTAGCCTTTCAAGGGCATGCATCAGGTTATTTCTTAGGTTTTTAATCCCTTTATGTTTTTTAAGGTTTTGTTTCATACTGTGTGCCATATCTCTGAAGCTCAGCATTGTGCTCTTCACTTCAATTTTATCACAAACAGATACAGCTTTGCATTTTGATTCCCTGCACAGTTATGATAAAGCATGTATACAAAGGGCATGGGACAATACTAGGACAAGTGAAGGAAATTAATCAGTTTCATGTTTATAGCCTTTCCACATTTAAGTAAGCACCTACAAAAAATACAATTCTTCCAGTTTTCCAAAGCATTTCTTCCTCATGTAATTAATATCAGCGGCACACATGGATGTCTGCTTCTGGCATAAAGTAGATTCATAAAGTTGACCTTCTATTAAACAAACATGCTCATTTACGCTCAATGTGGTACTAGCCACTTTGTCAAGCTTTTACTATAGTGGAACTACTGTATGTACATATAACAGCATATAAGGCCGACACTGGTTTTGTCAATATTCTGATTACTTCTCTCCTTACCAAAATGAAAATGCAAAAAGAGGTGACACATACTGTACACATCCATGTCCAATTGAGAAGAAATATTTAGCTATATATCTATATCTATAGATATATATCTATAGCAATTTGTTATATTTTTAAAATTCAAAATATCTTTATTTATGTGTAAACATATCTTACCTTTAGGGTATGTGGATATATTTTACTATACTTGTTTCTAAAAGGATTTCTCCATGAATCTGTTTGAGTTTGCATTCACCTTCAGATACAAAGTTGTCTGACTGGAATATTCATGTTGTAGCATATGAATATTGCAAACTATCTAGTAATTGAATAATAACATTTAGTAAGGAAATGGTTTATTTTAGTCATGCTCTGCTGGATTAGTCTCATAGCGCACATGATTTCCTTGCTGGTAGATGAGTCAGAAAGGCCAACACTTAAGTGCATGGGATTCTCACAGGAAAAAAAAAAAGAGTTTGCTGTAACATTAGAGCTATTAGTGCAAAGTTCATATCTGCAGTTTTTATTTCACTGTTGCCTTTCCACAAAGAACAAGTGAGGAAAGTATAAAAAGTCATTCTTAATTAGTAAAAAGAGGTGCTTTTAATATAGAAGCAAATATGTTAATTTGTGTTCATAAGGGTTTTAAAAGTTGGAATCGATCAAATGAAAAATTAAGCAGGTGAATACTGGTGACAGATACAGAATTCTCAAAAAGGCAATTTGTTCAGTGTTGTCTGTTGGTTTTAATAATGTTGGAGTATCTAACATATACTGTACTGTATGTTGTAAGTAAGTTAATGAATACTGTTGTGTGATTAAAAAAGCATTAATTTCTTAAACACAAATCAACCATACTATTTCAGTACCTTGTCAACCAATTTCTGAAATTTTAATTAGAGAGAAAAAAAGACAGACACCTAGTGAAGTAACAAAAAGACAAGAGAAGCATTTGCGTTACAAATTAGGAGCTGCTGGCAGCAAAATGAGCATCTTAACCTTCTCTTTTTACATACTGTATGGATTTATGGGTGGCAATTTTTTATTTCTCTAAAAGCACCCCTAATTTTGTATTTTGTATTGTTTATCCATTAGAAATTGCACACCATCCTGAATTCAATTTGAATGTAACTTTCTTTTAAAATGATAACATTTCTGAAGGATGCCATTTTCTCCAGGTGCAATATTCAAAATCTCTTTCTGGATACATATTTTGAAGTCTTGGCAAAGCCTCATGGGAATTGAAGTGTTTTTCGCCTCCACCTGACACATATCTTATTCCACGGAAAGCTTTTGTTTAATTAAGTACAGTACAGTATATGGGGTTATTTCTTACAGTAAATCAGGTTAGTGGAAAAAAGAGGACATTTGCTCCTTCTGTTTTTAAATAGCTGAAACAAGCAATGTTTATGTGGCAAAAGCTCTTAATTGAATCAGTCAGTTATAAGATTATAAGATACATACAGTATAATTTGAAAATATGAATACAGTATTTTGTTGTACTCTGGTACTTAGCATTTTTCTTAAAGTTATTACAGTAAATTCTCCAAAACCCATAAAAAATATAAAACACTGATGTCTTAGTCTGTCATATAGTGTGATGATTAATACAGTATGTAACACATTTTATGTATAATCCATGCAGTTTTCATTGAAGTGCACTGAGATATGTATAAATATTTTTTTTGTATCTGGCTAGCCTGCATTGAAACCAATGCAACATTGGTACAATGTCAACTTGGCAAATAAAGAGAAAGATTCATTAATAGTGGTAGATTCCAAGTTCAGCAAGTTACAGAATAATGTACGTGTTTAATAAATCCACAACATTGCTACTGTACAGTGTTATTTTATTGAAGGAAGAGGCATCTACAGTAATTGACAATTTATCACTTGAGTTGTAGAGAACAGTGAAGCTGAGTCAATGATATAACTTACTGTAGGGGGTGCTTCCAAAACTGAGTTTCTTAATATGAAAAGGCACACAAGAATATACTTTAAGTCACAGGAGATGGTTGATGCATCTGTGCTTTTACCTAAAAACATATGGATGCAAGTCCATTAATTCTATTCAGTTGATTTTACTACGAATTTAACATTAAATGATGTTCTGCAATCATAAGTCCAAGAGTGAAAGATAAGTCTTCAGCCTTTGCCAGAAATATAAAAATGAACATAAAATATGGGTAAAAAACTCATTACCTTTGCAGCAGCTCTTTGGTTCAGTATAAACTGTGCAGGTTCTTACAGTATGTGTTTACGTAGGTAGACAAATTTAAAAAAAAAAGTGTGAGTGGTGTTGGAACAAACCTTTTTTGGTCTTTGAGCACAAGGATCGACCTTGGTGTTTGGGAAGAAATGATATTAGGATGATGCAGTATATTCATATCAATAATTAGGTATATTAGTGTATTGGTTTTACTGTGTGCTAGAAAGGTCTGCACCCTTTCTAGCAAAAAGTAAAATCTAGCACAAGAAAAAAAAGAACTTTTCATTTCGGTCATATACTGTAGGTCAAACATAGCAAAGATATATGAACTTAGCAGACATATTACAGACCTGTACTTGTATCATAAGTATTTTATCTGTTTTTAATCACCACAACATGTCAGTCTCTTCTATAATGATGTTTTTTAGTATAGCATTTTGTCTTAGCTCAGCCTGAGGCATGCTGTTGATGTCTTCCCTGTCAAACACCTGAGTGAAATATTCAGATAATATTTTAGCCACTTCCCTTTCATCTTTTAGATATTTTCCCATTTTTATTTCTGAAACACCATATGTCACCCTGCCACATTTTTGCTGCTGTAGTACTGAAAAAAGAAATGTCTGGATGTGATCCCTGGACCTAGAAGCCACTTAATCCCAAATGGGCCAGCTGGCCTGAATAGCCTAATTTATTGCTTTCCTAATATTGTAATGATGCTTGCAATTGTTGTACTTGATTTGCTTCACTAGATTCTGTTCTTTTTTTGTTCTTTTAATAAACTGTGTTCTATCTCTTTATGGATTTCCATATGCTAGCATAAGAAAATCTGGCTGCTTCTTTGAGATCAATCTATTCTTTGCTGCAAGTAAGATATCTGATGATGTTGCCATAATTCTTCTACTAATTTCATTCAGGTACATACAGTATTCTATCACATTCTAATTATCTTAGAATTAGATATTGTACAGACTTCCCCCCAAATATAGCATCAAAGACCACTTTTCCCCTGTTTATGGTCCCCAATGTCTGTTCAATAACTGGGTATCACTGTATGTTTAGTATTATATATTATTGTTACAAAAAAGGGAACATAAGATTTTCATTAAAATGAAAATGTAATTTTTTCATAATCTTGATATTTTATTGTAGTTCATTTAGGCTTTCCATTTTCATTGTCTCACTTTTTTCTAATTGTTAAAAAGAGGTCAACTAATTATTGTAATTTAGTACTGTTTGTCTACAACATTGTCACTCTAAAAATCTGAGAAAGGGTTTTTGTTTTTTCAATCCTGATTCATAAGTATTTAGATTTTGAAATGGCTATTATTTGTACAGTATGTCTCTACATTTTCACTCACTATGGCTAAAACTGTATTTAATATTTTCACCTGCTGATTCTTTTCAGAATACCATAATCAATACAGTACATTTTTCTTAAAAATGGTACGTTAAGAAAGCCCTTTAACTCCTTGCACAATTACAATTACTTAAAAGTTCTTTAACAATTAGAAAAATAGAACAAGCTAACATACAGTATGACACAAAAAGAGCAATAACAACCTTTCTCAGAAATAACACTAGCTATTTTTAAAGTACATACATAGAAACAGTTTTATTTTCCAGCACAAATTCAAACTTCCATTAAATTAATTTAACCCCATTTTACAAAGGTTTTGTAATTTGACAATGTGCAGAACAAATTGCTAAGTAAAGATTAATCCCTTGATAAAACTGAAAAAAAAGTGTTAGAAAAATGTGTTTTTCTTTATTCTTTTACTAGAAACATACAAATTACATCTCTTAGTTAGACATGCTTTCAAACTGTTGATAGAACAGATTTCTTGCAAAAAGAGGCCAAATCTTTTTTTTTTCCTCTTGATGTACTCCATGGTTGCATCGGCTGAATGTTTTGGGTGATTGTCATCCAGGATACCTTGAATCATGGAAAAGTGCCACCAAATAACATAGATTACATCCCAGGATTTGACATCACCTCACTTTCACCATTCTGCTGGATAGGCTCAGACATTCAAAGCTGAGGCAGTACAGTTTTGGAACAAAGATTTATGGACAGTTTAGACCAATATACACCTTCACCAAATAGTTGGAAATGTTTGGGGGTGGAAAAACAAAAGAACTGGAGATACTCCAAAAAACACCACCTACTCTGTGAAGTATGACCGACAGTATGACCTGGTCTGTGCATGGCTGGCCACCTCTGGAACAGATTCACTCACCTTGCATGATGACTGAAACTGCAGTATGCATTCTAAAGTTTACAAAAACAATTTGTCTCCTTCCATTCATTTATCCATTTTTCTAACCACTTCATCCAATTCAAGGTTGTAAGGGAGCCGATCTTGGCAGGCAAGGGTGCATCGTGGGATGCACCCTGAAATGGATGACACTCCATCACACGACATACACAGACAGAAACTCTCACACCAAGGCAGATTTTCCCAGAAGACAATTAACCTCCCCCAGTATGTATTTGGACTGTGGGAGGAAACTGGAGCACCCGGTTTCAACCCACACAAACACAAGGAGAACTTGCAAGCTCCACGCAGATAGCACACTGCAATTGAACACAGGGCCCCAGCACTATACTACACAATACTACCTATTACACCAACATGGGTTCCATGCTTACTGAGCTAAGCTTACAGCAGGACCGTGCAGCATGACAATGACCTATAACAGATACCATAAGGATTCCACAGAAATAGAACATATATATGTACTTAGCATTTACATTAATCTAATGATTACAAATAAAAAAAATGTAAAACAAAAACAATGTCACATGCTTAAAAGTTTAACTCTTCTGTATTGATACATTTAGAGGCCACTGTATTACTGTACATGAGTATTGGCTAACTCTTAAAATGAGGTCTGCTGATTCAGGACGTCTTACTCTTTCAAAGAAATGGCTCCACACACACAATGAGATGTGCAGCCCTGTGTCTGTGAAGCTCATTGCTCAAATCTGTGTAATTAGAGACTGTGAATGCTTTAGTTTTCACTACAGGTTTTAATGTATAATGTAGTATTGCTCTAAGTCCTGCTAGTTAATTTTCTGGGCTCTTCATTTTTCTTGCCTTTTGCTTCTGCTGTGTGCATTGTACATACTGTATGATTATTGTATGTGCATTGTCTATTGCATTTAGTTTTTTGCATTTTTTAATGCCTTCATAAATGGAATATTATTCCTCATGAGCCCATCTACCAAAATATGTTAAGTTACTGTATGTTACAGTTAGAAGTTAGTTTCTCCAATGGATGATACCTGTGAAAGGTTACCAACATGCATCAATTCCAATTTGGTGATCATGCTGTTTCCTGTCTTTACAATACCATAAGGATATGTGCATAATGTTTAAGGAGATTAGGCCATTTTGGTATAATGTAATTGCATAGCAGACTGTACTCTAGTCTATTGGAGGATATTCAGTATACAGTATACTGTATACTCAATTATATGACAACAAAAAAAATTTGACATATCCCATTTATAAGCACTCTAGTGTCTTTTTTTCATTTCTGGATCCATAATATTAGTTATAGACAAACGTTTAATTGGATCTAGATGAATAATAACATGATAAAGATGGATTAAGATCTAACCTTTTGTTTGTAGGTTACTGGATGAAACAATGTCCCTGGGTAGCTTTTTCTATGCCTTGTTTTGTAAACATATTTATTTATTTCAAAATACCTAATGTGAGCCATTAAAAATGTCACACGTACTATTGGTTCCAATGCCTACTTATTTTTAATTCCTCTCACCATATAATGTACAATATGCTCCCA
This sequence comes from Lepisosteus platostomus, assembly GCF_059453375.1. NCBI lineage: Eukaryota > Metazoa > Chordata > Actinopteri > Semionotiformes > Lepisosteidae > Lepisosteus > Lepisosteus platostomus. The sequence goes on from NC_142611.1 coordinate 17,786,599, forward strand.
GCATTTTTCTGTGTCTTAAAATAGTTGTTGAAAAGTTTTGAGTACTGTCTCCACATATTTTTTCAAGGTTAATTTACCCCAGCACCTAAACTATAACATTTTGATCAGACTGAATTTTGTCCTGCTGACTAACTATTAGACAGCTTCTCTGAAGCAAAAAAAAAAAAGCAATTCCTCTGGTTAGAATCAAATCTAAAAACACAAAAGACTGAAACTGATTATTTTGCTATAGAAAATAAAATATTTAGTTAATTTTGAACTCCAATAGTTTCGCACGGCAACAATGCCTTAAAAGAAAGCAGGCTTCCTGCTAATTATTGTTGAACTACTATAGTTCATTATTGTTGAAATAGTACGTGTTTAAGAAAATTGAAATCTTTAATTATTTTTTAAATAGGTAACCCTAAATGGCTAATGGAGAGTGGCAACACAGAAAAAGAAGTATTGTATGGGATTTATGGCTCATTTTTCAGTTAGTTGCAGGATAGGGTTACAAAATACTGTACATCTGAACCATCTTTCTACTTTTAAAATTTAAAAATATACTCATTAATAAGTCCTTAAATAAAATAATGGTTAATTACATAGCTAGAAATAAGAGCATTATAGGGTTATGATTAAAAATAAAGCTGTAAAGTTTATTTACTAATACTTTTGTATTTATAAGAGGATTCTTTATACTGTAGTATAAGAGGACAATAAGAGGAGTGGACTAAAAGAGGTTTCAATAGAATTTCAGCAAGATAAACAGAGTTTTAGAGTGGAGACAGAACTCTTGCAATAAATGGGAAATTATGCTGAAAATGTAATTGATCTTTGATCTTAAACATTTTTGATGCTACAGTACCTTAGGTTAGCTATTGATGTTGCATTCAGTTACAGTGAACAGGTACTGTATATGACTAAAAAATGCCCACCTCACCTGAAGGTAGCTCACTATCAAAGAAGATGTGGGGCAATAAAGGGTGATCTGTACTGTTGTGATTGATTGGTGCTGCCTCATTCCCATTTTACAAAACTGGTAAAAAGAGCAAAAGTGTAATTATAAAGATCTCTTCTTGCCCCATTAGATTACTCTATACAAATGTCCTCAGATGTACAGTAAGCGAGTAGCTGAACTGGACATTAGTAGCTTTCTTTTAAGACAAATACCAGTGTGATAAGAAAAAAAACCTAATCTGCTTCTCCTGAAACAATCACAGCTAACTGCTATTTACTTTACAAAGCTCTAAGGTAATTCCCACATATGGATCTTTTATTTATGTGTTCATGTAATTAACTTTAACAGTGGTGAAACTAAACTCTCATATGGAAAAGGGGATTTTGTTTAATCAAAATGAAAACCCAGTTGTTTTGTCTCTTTGAAGTGTTTGACATTAAATTAGCAAATAAAGAGAGTAATTTGTTTAATAATATTTATATAGCATAGTATAAGTAATTAACAAATTCAACCTAGTTGACTTCTTCAGAATAAACAGTGAAACAAGACCCAGTAGACACAAGACGAATCTACAGTACAGTATATGGTACTACATTTAAAACTGAGAACAGGATGCACTTAATTAACCAAAGAGTTGTGGGAAAATGGATCAAACTCTCCAGTCATATTGTAGAAGCCAATACACTGGCGTCTTTCAAAAAATGAATGGATGCTTTCCTTTGATGTTTTACTGTAGCTACAACCTACTAAATAAATTGGGTCTCTATTTGTTTGTTACTGCTCTTCCTTTCTTATAGTGTCTATCATTTTGAATTACTCTCATTTGCAACTGAAAGAAACATCAAACAAGTTTTTCCTGCAATATCGCATATGTTTTTTACCAATCTGATAAACTAGATATTATATGAATATTTCCATTTTATGCACAGCCCGGCAGCTTTTTTGGTCTTCTCTTCTGTCCAAACTGTATTACAATTACCTCACATGAGAGAAAAAACAATAAGGAGAGTTATGCAATTTGTTGTTTATTATTTATGCACCTGTACAAAGGTATGGGGGTGTCTTAGAAGGAAAGCAGTCTATGAAATAGAGGAAGTCAGAGTTTAAACAGCATTAGTTCAAAACAAGATTGCAGATGTATTGTGCCACAGAACAGAGGACTGTCAAATTGATAAGCTGCAGTGTTACCATGATTCAAAATTTAAGTACTGTATAAATGGCAGGAAGCAACTGAGAACACACTTTATACCTTAAAAAGATGCATATCAGACTATCAAAACACTTCAGCACAAAGTCTTTCTAATCTCCAGTGACCTGGTCACATCCAGTGACCAGGCTATTCAAACTGATTAAATAGCAACGAAACTGAGGCACTCATGAGAAACAATAACTTTTCATTTCACAGGGCATTCGATGTAAAGTAGATGAAGTTTTTCAACGAAAAACATAATGATATACAGTATAACAACTTTATTTTTTCCTTTTTACCAGTTAAGTCAATTGAAAACATTATTTTCCAGTAAGAACTTAGAGACCCATTTATACAACAAGGAACTTATTGCAGCAAATTGAGTGATGAACCTTGATCAAGTATGCAACACCACCATCCCACCAAGGATTTGAAAACACTGGTTTCAGATAATAATCACTACTTAACTTTGCAAACTAAAAAAGAATGGTTTACTTTAGGGAGGCTAGATTTTGCAAACCCCAAGTTGATTTGTGCTACAATTCAGGGTTAACACCACTAAAAGCTCTCCCATAACTAAGTAGTCTGAACCTCTGTTTAACATTTAATTTGTAGGACATCCTACAGCAAAATGTCCCATTGACCATACTCTGGGAAAAGTGTTACCCACTGTATTAGTTTACCCGCATCACTTACAGGAGTAACCTGTATTTATCTGGAGAGAGTACTATAAGCCCCAGCCTTGCTTAACTTCTCAGATACAACAAAATTAGGCTAGATGATAACGCTGCGGTCAAGCATCCAACCCTGTGACTTTGGTAAATTTGTTTAGATAACTGTACTTCCAAATTCTAAACTGACCACTATCTAACATTTCTGTTGATTCATTTATGGTTGTTCCATTAAAATGTATTGTCTAATGAAGGAAACAGGTATTGTTAAGTAGACCAATTTAAAACATGAACATGTGTGACTGATACTGTTTGTCATATTGGCTTGATATTGTAATGTTGCTTTGGAAGAGTAAGGCAGATTATATACTATATATACAGTATATAATTTGTTATACTGTATAATCAATTTCCTAGCAAATGCAAAAAAAAATTGTGTGAAGTTACTGTAAGTAAACCTGGTCCTAGATTGGTGCAGCATGGTTTATTTTCCAAGGGTATATCTTAATTAGCTTCAAGAATGTTATTCTTGACTCTTCTCCTGTTCAAGTATATACAGTAAGAATAAATGAAGGGCTATTTGGACTACAGGTATGTTTCTCATTTGTGATCTAGTGACTAATTGGTCCCAAAAGCTCATTCAGCTACTACTCCTTGAAGGTTTCCAGAATATTAGCTTCAGCAGCTTGGCTGGACAACTTGCTACTAAACTCTGGGATCCTCTTTACGTAATGTGCTTTCTATTACCTGTACCAAATTCACAGCACTTGACCCCTTGTCTGTCTTTCCTTTTTGATCTTGATGTTATCCCTTTCATTAACTTTATCAGTACTTTTGGGAATTTAGAAACCAGATCCCAATGTAATCCCCTTTATTTATGACAAAAGAGAGTAAGATTCTTTAGCATGTCTGTGTATGAAATTCCTTTTTTGGTCATTCTTTATACTGTACTGTATGTATAACTTATGAAACTATATAGATCTTTGAGTATTTATTTAAGCACACTAAATATCCTCAAAGAATCATTGGAATATGCCCACATTGTCAATTTTATTATTTTTTAAATATAAATGATGTGACTGAGCTTTAGGGCTTACACTGACAAATCCATGGAGAATCTATTGATTATCCATGGAAAACTGGGGGATACAGTTTGGTCCTTTAGATATTATGTATTATGTAAAGGGTTTCTGTAGAGGTTTATATTTTGATATACCCTGAAAGACTAATTAAGAACAAATTCTTATTTATTTATCATAAGAATAGCTTGAATTTTATGTAATGCCAGCTTGAGGAGTACCTATACAGTAGGTATTTGCTAGAAGAGTTTGACTTAAGTACATTTCTCACAGGTGCAAGAGCAGCATGCCCGCTGGGATATGAACCCACTGCCCTGTAGTGTGTTGTCTGCAGCCGTAACCACTACTCCTCTCTGCTTGAGTTCTGGTCTTAATTTCAGTATATCTGCTAGGACTAACTGTCACAATGTGTTGCTGTTAAGGTCACTAATGCCTTCCTGTATCTCACTTTTTTTGGCAGCTTGAGGCTTTCTTAATAAATATGCTATGCTACATTTCAAAATACCATACTTGATGTATACTAATGTTCTTACCTGTCGCATGCAATTTCTAAGAAGCTACAGAAAGATGACAGGACTTTTAATTAAAAAAAACATCCAATCTCTCCCCCTACAGTATCTCTTGGAGCATCATGAAGCTGAAGACTTATAGAAATAAACAGTGGTATGTTTAAAACTGCTCACTTCCATTTACATAGTTCACATGCATATTCTATACAGTATGTGTCGTTTCCTTTCTGTAGCGCAGTTGTCCTAATTTTGTTAAGGTCAGTTCAAATCCTGATCATGCTTGAAAACAAAAATGAGGCATTTATTCTCCCATGGCAGTTATAATACTCACAATATTGCTTTTCTAACTAAAAAAAGATGTTGCTGTATTTCTCATAAATTTAATAAATCTAGATTTATGCAGGGAGTGAAATATGTCTCTTTTTACTGGGTAGCAAAGACAAACACAGCATTATGTTTAAAATGCTTACAAATCAATATATCAGTCCACCTTTAATGCTTCATTTTTCATTCTTTGTGCATTGTCACACTGAATCCATTTGAATTAAATCTACTGGTGGTGTGATAGAGATAAGTAGCTAATAAATGTCAATATAATTAAATATGTTTTCATACTAAGCAAAAAATGCTTTTGTTACTATGTAGCATTGAATGCTATGTGTAATGCTGTACCAATAATACTGTGGTCTTTCTCTTTCACAGAGAAAGACCACAGTATTATTGGTACAGCATTACACACGATAATCAATGTTACATTGCAACAAAAGCTTTTATTTCTTAGTATGAAAAGATATATAATTCACATTTCTCATCCAAGAGTACATCAGATAAAACCTTTGTAATATGTTACTTCCTTAGTTCTGTTAAATATATGTACTTACTGTAACTATAACAAGCATGTCTCAAATTGTGACCGCGTTATATTTCATCGTACTAAATTGCATACCAATGAAAAGGTCATTGGACAGTTTTTTTTTTTAAATTTAGTTTGTATGCAGAATGCCAACATGTGTATTGTCCATTGGAGGATAACATTTGTTTTGTTCCAAGACAAAAATAAGTAGAGAACTATGATTATTATGAGACCTCATATGCCATCAGCAATTGGTAAGTGTTAAGGTCGGATCACTGGCACATCTTTAGTTACAGAACAAGGATAACCATTGCCAACATGTACTGCAGGCAGTTCTCCCATGATACTGTAGTAATGTGTCCTTGTGTTCAGGACATGAGTTTTGTTTCCTGGCAAGATTACAGCAACAATTGTCAATTGACCCAGTTCTGTTTCAGTCACAAGTTTGAAAGTCTTGTTACTGGAATGCTGCCACCTCACCAGTATTAGGCTTGTTTTATGTTTGATCCCTGTGCCAAAAGAGCAACACAAAAGAAAAATAGTACCTTTGATAAAAGATGTGACCAAGCCTTCAGTCTAGTGTTGACCAGCTGGATCCAAGGCAAATCTGTGATGTCACAATTCTCTTCAATTTACAGGTGTACTGCATACATCTAGGATGCTTTCTTTGTGTTTTCCATATTAAATTGCCAACTCAAACCAGCTGCTAGCATAAAAAGCTATGTTTATATGCAGGCTGAAATCTTTCTACCATAATCTGTTTGTGTTTTCCAATTATTTGAAATACTTCTACTACAGTACATAGCATGAATAAAATGCAGTGAAATAATAACAGATTCAGTGACAGGTGCATGTTGTGCTGTAGTAGTTGGCACAAAGAAAGGACATACAGTACTGTACAATACCTTAATCCTTGATATTTTTTTTCCTTGCCACTCATTGTCAATCAGTTTCAGTTGATGTCATGTTTTGCATGCACAGAATTCCAAATTATTTATCTGTGGTTTTCTAAGGAAAAAAATCATAATCTGATGATCTACATTTCGGAAATTCTGTACAAGAATGCAAACCACAAGTAAATTTTGAGGAAGAAATCAGACTTTTTAGGCAGGCTGCTTTTGCTATAATATTAAGGCTAGATGAATGCAGTTTTAAAAAAGTCCTTAAATTTTCCATCGAACAAATATGATTTGATTCCATCATTCCATGTTGTTAAGCTTCTTACAATAGCTACTCATTAGGCTACAGTGAAGTCTGCTTGTTACCAGCCCACCCTGAGCACAAAACTGCAGTACTGATTTTAAATACAGAATACCAAAAAGCTATCTCAATGTAGAATAATCAGGACCTATTCTCAAAGCTAGTCATAGCCCTTTGGTCAGACACAGCCATGTCACTGATATTCTTATAAACTTAATTAAAAACATCAGAAAGTAACAAATGAGAGAATGCCATTCGGCCCATTAAGTTGCTATTTGGTTGCTATTTGATAAGTGATTTACAGTATACTACCCAGCCATTTCTTTAAAGAAGTCAGGGAATCAGTTTTTGAAATATGGCAGGATAACATGTTCTGGACATCTAGACACCCACAACCATTTCAATATAAAAGTTATTGTTGTTTTAGTTTTAGATGCATTTCCCCTTAGGACCTTGTGTATTGTGTTTCACTGATAATTATACAGAAGTTCCATAAGGTGACATTGTTGTTGACTTTTAGGACTTTAAGTACGAGATGTTTTGTTTAGGGCATCCTCTGATGGCTTTTTTTGACATACATAATGCATATGCTTGCTAGTAGCAAAAAAAAAATGTTTTGTGCAAGACCTTTAATGCACAGCAGGAATTTCCGTAATCCTGGACTCTCAGTGAATGGTTTGGGTTGATCAACCAAGTGAATACTTTAAACTAGACTTGATTTCAAATAGCTATTCCTGGAAAATTAGTACTTGGCACCAGGAGACCCCTTTCAATAATGACAATTAGACTCTTTAATATCTTACATTTAAATGCATACACTTAGACTGTCCTGATGGTTTTTAACTTAATAATCTAAAAGAATACCAGTTTTGTTACAGTACAGTATACAGTACATTTTTTATATTTTATTAAGTAAAATTCTACCAGACCATCTTCCAAGGTGTCCATACTGTTTCATGCAAAACCTATCTTCCAGTGGTGAGACTGTAAGCTACACTAGGTTGTTGATTTCTCACATCAACAAATTTCTCAAATATTAAAAAAATAGTAAACCCACTATGCACATTTCTTCTTTAATTAACTAAAATCGGGCTAGCTAAGTATACTCACCTACTGTAAAATATTTGAGAGAGTACAAATTTTGTTAAAATACATAACCTGGTTGTTTTCTTTTGACAAAAACAAACCTGAAAAGTGAGGGTTTTAATATTGTCATGCTGAAAAACTCCAAAGGAGGTCAGATATCGTAGATAGAGTGAGGTGGAAGACCATTGTAATAGAAATACAAAATCTTTCCAAACACTTAGCACTTTTAAAAGGATTCTGACGTATCAGACTTTAGGTCTTATTACATTACCATACATTGCCTACACATACTGTATATATTATGAAATGTGTATGTGCAGTAGTGTATTTTTCAAATGACACCACAAATTGAAGAACTTGGATGTTCCATACTTAATCTTCATTAGAACAGACAATACAATTTTCTTTAATTTTGTATATTTTTGTTTAACTGAAGGGGGTGGTATTACATTTGTTAACAATGAAAAAAAAAAAAAAAAACTGTTCTGACCATTTTATCCAAAGCATGAAACACCAAACAGTTGAATTAGGCACCAAACATACTTTGATTCACATTTCATTTCCCAGAAACAGAACAGTAACATTATTGCACTCACTCTGGAAGACGTCAACAGTAACTCACTCATTATCATGCCTTTATCACATTTTCTGGGGAGATGTTTAAAGAAAAAGTTCTATTGAAAAAATCAAATCCAAAACTGCTGAAGGTGAAAATATATACTCGATTAAAGGACAGTAAAAAAATAGGAGTGTTTGCACAAGATAGTGAATATAAATAAATGGCAATGAGTTTCCCAATAAATTGCAGCAGTGCCTGTAATAATTTATTATGGGAATAAGATTAGATCCTTCTGAATTTCCTAAAATGCATCACAGGCTAGCTTGTCATTTTTTTTCATAGTAATGCGGCAGCACTAATGTGATTGCAGGTGCAGAGAGGGATCCACTGATGAATACAAATTAAAAATGTAAGGGTTGCCTACAATCTTTAACAATAAGCATGTCTCCCCACTAATGTAAAGCCTGCATTGACTATGTGTTCAATTTAGGATTAATTACAAAAGTGAATGAATATTTTAACCAGTGGAATTAACAGCCCAATGTTTATATACTGTACTGTACACTAACTTGACAAGAAATGATTCTGTGCAGATGCACTTGGACAGACCATACTGTACAATCATCTGCGAGGGAAATCACTTTTAATACACTTTAATCTCTAAAGTATGATGCAGTGCAGAAATAGGTATCTTTAGAGATTGAACAGATAAAAAAATTACTTTAAAAAATGTTGGGAGGGAAGGGGTGGTAGGCTCAAGTAAGGACAGTGATTCTCTTTTTTTTCTGTGGACAGTGTGGGATGACTGTTTATTCTAGGAGATGACAATGTAGCCTATACACTCCTTGCCTTAACAAATAATTTTAAGGGCTGTTACTTATTATCTATGTTAATAGTACTAATGAAAAGAGGTCATTCAGTTCATCCCATTTGGTAGTTAGTAGTTAATTGAGTCAAGGACCTCATCCAGCTATTTCTCAAAAGAAGCCAGGGCTTTAACAACCTGGCTGAATAATTTTGTTTCATTCTCCCTTTATGCAAAGAAGTGCTTCCCATTCTCCATTTTAAATGCACTTCTGTAAAGTTTCCTCTTGTGTCCTTTGATGATGGTAACAATTATTAATATAGATTATTTCAGTTTATAGATGCATAACAGTTATAATAAAGTGTTAACAATGAAGTAGACATATGCAGAATTTATAAAATAGAATATGAATCCAATAGAATGTTATAAATCATTGTCTTGATTAATACTTAATTTAAATGAAATGTAATCAACAGTTTTGAAAAGTTGAAAAGTTTACATTTATGGCAAATTCAGATACTGTAGCATTGCTTTGCATGCGGTTCTTTTTTCTTCAGGAACATATTTACTTGTACAGTGCCTTGTAAACATATTCACTCTCTTCCAATGATTTTCCATCCATTCATTTTCTGACCACATCTTCCAAATCAGGGTCACAGGGGAGCTAGAGACTATCCTGGTAAGCAATGATCGCAAGGTCGGGTACACCCTGGACAGGAAGCCAGTTCATCACAAGTCAGACAGCCACTCATGTGGACTGTGGGAGAAAACTGGGGCACTCAAAGGGAGGGACCCACACAAACACATGGAGAACATACAAACTCCACTCAGTCCATAATTGACCCAGGGCCCCAGCACTGAGAGGCAGTAATGCTAACCCTGTGCCATTCCATTTTATTGAATTACAGTGTATCAATCCCCCCCACCACCACCACCACCATCCTTAAAAGTGGACTGGTTGGTGCTCTGTGTTGTATGTTTTGTATATACAGTGGAACAAATTTGGTCTTGCCTGACCACAAAACCCTGTTGTTGTTGTTGTTGTAAACTTCATGTGGTATTTGCCACTCAGACAAATGCCAGAGGCCAACTCTGTGGACTAACCGGGATCTTGTTGACTCCTTGACATTTTCACCCATCTCAGCCACTGAACTCTTTCTTTCAAAGTTGCTGTTGGCCTCAAAATGTCATGTCTAACCATTTTCCTCCTTGCCCGACTGCTCAGTCTGGAGGAACAATCATAAACCTCCCACTTCTTACAGATCAACCTCACTGTGCTCAAAGAAATATTCAGTGTCTTTGAAATTATAAAAAAAAATATCTCTGAATTGTTTTGAAGTACTGTACAGTAACTTAATCTTCATGGTTGAATCCTTGCCTGTAATTTTTCACATGAATGAGGGACCTTACTAGTATATTTATTCTGAAATCATGTGAGCCATTATCATTACACACAGACAGATACCAGTCAACTAATTATGTAATTTGTCATAGTGATTTTGTGCACCTGAACTAATTTAGGTTCTAAATTAAGCAAAGTGAGTGAATACTTATGGAATATCAATATATTTTTTTGGAGAGATTTCATTTTTTTTCAACTAAAAACATGTTTAATGTTGTGCATTTAATTTTGAAAAAGTAAATTTAACCATTTTGACTTAAAATGTATACAGTATACATCATTTATTATTAAACAAAATGGGTCATCATTGGAAAGGGGAAGAATACTTTTGCAAGGTTCTGTATGAAAACTAGGTTTACCTATACATTTGCAACTTAATTCATATTTAGATATAGTCAACTATCAATTTGCAGCACCCAGTAAGGTTGCAATTGAAACTTTAAGGTAGGTTAGCATGTTCATCATCTATATTAATCAGCTCTAGGTGGCACTGTGACCTTTACATTATTTCATTGCTGCCTGTGGCTAACTACTCCAAAAACTGAAGTGTAGGCAAAGATTTCTGAAATAGATACAGGTTATAATGGAAGGTTGTTCGACCCTAGAATGCAGTCTTGAGGTGCCTCAAGCAGAATAATAACAATATTAAAAATCTCAGCATCTCACATTTAAACCAAGTTATAGCTTTTTCTCTCATAAATGTTGACCCTCCTTAATTGCCATCCTCTGCCCCTGGCTAAAATTGAATTTCAGTTCTCAAATACATATACATCTCAGCTGAGCCTCATGCATAAACCAATTAACTAATAAAAGGGAAATATATCATATACAATCTTGATTTTATTACTGATTATGAAATTATTTACTCTCCGTTACAAACTCTGTGGGTGTGACTAGCATGGTGATTCTTCCATAAGAAAGGTTACTGATAGGTGTTACAGACTGTTGCTGAAAAATCCTCCCACAGAGTCATCAGGCATTTTACAGTATGTGTGACTGCTTTCCTAGAGTAATCAAATTGAATCTTTTGCTTTCAATGCAACCTGGAGTTAGAATTATGTTAAATGTATTGTCTATAATAACTTAGTCTATAACAATTTAGCCCAGCCATTAAAATAGAGGACTGAAAATGATGTAAAAATCAAGGTTTGGTATTTTTGGAATCAAAGTAAGGTTTGGTAGTTTTTAAAGATCATGACGTATTTTCTAGATAGAGTACTGTGGCAGCAGGAATGGCACAGCTGAAGTGGTACAATTTTTGTATTGGACATCATTTATCCTGCTGTGTGAAAATGATGAGTGCATGTTAACTGGATTGTTCTTTGCCTTTAAGGGATTCTGCAGTTCAAGCTCATTGTAATGAAATCTCATATTGAGGGATGAGTAAAAAGCTTGATAAAGTGAGGAATTCTGAGGGAAATTGTGAATCATTGGGTTACTATGCTACAAATTTGTTAAGCAAAGGACAGAGTGAGAAACTAAGTAGGCAGATTATTTAGCATTTGTTCATTATCCATAAATGTACCTTCAACATCAGTGTTGTTCGTGTTTGTATTGGATGTGGCAAGGTTTTGATTACAAACTGTCTATACTGTTATGGTAATTGGAAGTGGATATTGGTGTGTCTTAAGAATCTAGAGACACTGGTCAACACCTGGCTATTGTGAACATTTGCCATTCTTAGGAGCTGTAACATCTTGTCTCAACAATGTAATCATTGTACTCAATGAAAATTTTTGTCACTAGTATTCATACTGTACAGTATGGTTAACAAAGGAAAAAACTAAGGGGTTAATAAACATTTAACACTGGACCAATTTGTCTGACAACCACATGCAGCTGTGGTGGTTAAGGATTCGCAGTGCCAAGTGGCGGTTTTACAGAGTAGTGCAGTCCTGCATCACATTAGTCCCCCAAAAAATAAATGACATCCATCTGTCATGACACCATGGTGCTTACAGCAGTATACCGACAGACATGTTGTGCTTTCTGGATGGTAGCATCTACTGTATAAGTGAAATTGCTGAAAATGTTAACAAACAACAGCTGTTGGTGTTAAAAGATGTAAACATAGTGTTGTGGCTGATGATATGCTTTACAACCATTAGCAATTCTTGCTAGGTACTGTGTAACTGGTGGAATTAGATTAATTTGAGAATTGCTGTGCAGACTAAAATCAAAACATAATACTACAGATACTACAGTACATATACAGATTGAAGACATATCTAAGATGTTTATTAATCATTTTGAGGAAAGAGGAATTGACACCAAGAAAGTATTTTCTGTTCTCCTGCTGTGGTCAGTGAACAGAAGGGATTCATACAGTACAGATGATTGCAGATCACATTGGCCACCCTATAGTAAATTTCCATTTTCATCAGGAAAATCTTTGTGCCAAAATTTTGAATTATGAGCTTAATAATGTGATGACTACTCACTACAGTGATGAAAGTATTGAATTATCTTGTTGCTTGATGTGTCTTGACACAGGCAGTTGCAAACTCTGCTTCAGGAAATGGACAATGCATATTGTACAAGGACATTCTAATTCACAGCAAGCTAAGCTGTGGGAGAGTTTTGATATGGTTTGTGGGTTTTCTTTATGCAATCAATATCTTTTTGTCAGAAAAGGGTATAAAATACCCCAAACTGTACGATGAAATTCAGACTGCAAACTAATGTTTCTAGTCAACATCAGCATGTACAGTATATGATGGAACTCAGTCTGCAGGGTTCCAATCTTACTACTAAGGGTCTTTTGGAAACGTGGCAGGCATTTCTTGTAAAACTGCTATTCTTCAGGGGCATTGACACCTCAACGTTTTGTCATTTCCAACATCTTAAAGATCTTTCAAAACATTGCGCAATCTGTGTTGCTGAGTTTGGAGTGTACATTCGAGAACTGGCGTCAGATTTCAGGATTTCCAATTTGAAATTTGACAGCTATGATACAAGTTACAGTACATGTTTTGTTCAGTGTTATAGTGGATGGGTTTTGAAGATTTTGAAATACAGCTACAGTATCTGAATTGCAGTGCTTAGACTTATGGAATTCAAAGTTTCGGGATCTGTGAAACAAACGCATCACGTATGCCGAGGGAAAAGGTAAGGGAAAAGACCCTGTGTGGAGCCTGAGAGAGAAAACTGTAATCCAAATCGTGAGGCTAGAGCAAGGTTGGAGTTAAGAAGTGGTGGGTCAGAAATCCGGGGGATCACAAGAACGAACGAGAAGTTGGAGTAAGTCACTAACTGGATAAGCAGCTCAGGCTGAGGAAACCTCAATAGTGAGTGAGGACGAGTTGCAGAGTGGAAGTTTAAATAGACAAGGTGAGTGAAGTTAATTAGTGAGTGATGAGGTGCTTGTGGGAGTGCAACGTTGTCTGCGTGACTGAAGACGGTCTTCAAAATGTGCGTTGGAAGGGCCCTGAAGAAAAAGTAAGTGGGCAGATACTGGAATTGTAAATACAGAAGAAAATTAAGATTTTAAGAAGGGCTATAAAACACAAGGCTGTTTACCCCCCTCTTAGTCATTTGGTGACTAGCGGTTCTTTCTATTAATATTTCAAACAAAGTCTTGAAAATCCCCATCACTTTTTGATGTTTGACTTCTGATATGGGTACAGTATATGCTAAGCTTGGCTTGTTGGACTTGCTGTACCATCCATTTATTATCCAGTGTATGGTCATGGAGGAGCTGGAATCTACTGTACCTTAGCAAGCAATGAGAGCAAGATTGAGACTTACTATACCCTGTCAGCTATTTATTTTATTATCTAAAGGAAACGTCTTCAAAGATAAATAGAATAATATGTTTCTGTTTTAAATACTTCTGATGAAGGAGATGCATGCAGTAGACATATTTTACCAACATTATTAATTACAGTCATTATTAATGTACCTGAAATAATGAACTGTGAGAAAAAAAACATCAGTGCATTTATAATTTTATTTTCTAAATGGAGGTTTCAAAATAACTTAAAGCCTTTTGTACTGAAAGGATAAAATTGTGGGGCAGAATTCTGTGCATAATTGCATTGGTTTCAAAAATATTACTGGAGCTGTAGTGTCCTTTAGCACGATGTGGTGATCAATACCTATAAAGGATAGTATGCATTTGTTAAAGAGAAAAGGAAAACTGGGTAAATAAATATTTCATTGAATATTTTAACCTAGTGCAAAAAAGTGCACTAAATCAAGTATCCAAAGGAAGAGGAATACTGAAGACTCCATTGCTAGCCTAGAAGCAGCTAATTAGCACTTGTTTCAGGTTAGAAATACTTTGCAAAGTGAAACAAGTCAAAAGTCTATTACATGAATCTGAACTGGATAACACATGCCATGTATCATATTTGCATGCTCCATCTCTTATCTTATTTGCCTTGAAGTACCATATTGTCTTATTGTACTTAAGATTTTTGTTTTATACTGAAGAGTAAACCCATTCTTGCATAAAAACCGTGGATGCATAAAAATATTTTCCATTTCTCCAGTTTGTTGATAAGTAAATGTATTATTTTGCACCTACCTGTAGACATTGAAAACCACCTTTATAGATGTTGTATCTTCTAAACCCGCTTATAATAGGACATAGCACTAATATAACAAAAGTATATATTTTGTATCATAATCTAGACTGCAAAATACAATACGAGCTAGGACCTCAGCCAAACAAAGACCTCAGCTAAACACTGTGCAGTATATACAGTACGTGCATTGTAGATTTCCCATGTCTATTATTTATATTGTTATTATTACATAAATTGACTGGCAATATGTTATGTATTCATATAGAATATAAAATTAAACCCTATAACTACTGTACATGTCTGATTACGGTAAAAAAAAAGATGACCAACTGTTCATTTAGTTCTTTGATTGGAAAAGCTGTAATTGTACATCCAGAAAAAGGGCTCCCAGACAAAAGTGAAACTGAACTAAATAAAGGAGCTTATTTGAAACTGATGAAGCTAACAAAGGGATTGTTTTACTGTCATTCCCTGCAGTGCCCCTGGAGGATCCCATAATCACAAAGTAAGGGATTGTTCTAGTTTTACATTTCTGATTATGCAAATTGTTTCCAGGGAAGTTTGAAAGTAATTTCCCAACACTGAAATACTTCTATCAGTGCATAGATACCCCATGGCACATGCTTGCTCTAGCCATTGTTAAGTCCTAATTAAAAAGGATTGGCTACTTTACACGTGCTCATGCTCAGAATCACCATTGTAAATTAATTTATCTTCATTTCAGCCAAACTCTTTTGATTATGGCCCTTCTGATAGGTCTTGTCAAATTTAGGATTTTTTGCTTCAATAGTCCTCTTTGGAGCCTTGGTATGCATTAATTTCTTTAAACATAATTCAAAAGATGAAATAAATAGTGTGTTCAAATGGAAATAACTTGAACCTCTCAGAATGTCTGAAATGATAACTGAAATAAGGGAAAAGAACACCCGTAAGACAAGTGAGAGGATTTCTTCAACATTTAAATTCAATTGTATTGATTCTTAATGTCCTTTACTTATTCAGATGTTACCTTTGAGAAATACACTGTAATGGCTTTATAGCCATCATAAGGATAGCCGTGGATATAGCCTCTTTAAACAATTATGTGTTTTATTAACACATTTATTGACTTGTCAAACGTCTTATGTGTATTTACTGTATACAAAAGCTAAATCAACATTTTAACTCACAAATTCATCGGAAACTTTGAAACACCCTGCTACAGCTCTCCTATTTTAACAGTATGGTATTTATAGAATGCTTTACTTTTCAGGTAGAAAGACCTGTTTTATTATTGCAATTCCATTCATCTCTTTTCTTACTGCTTCTTCCAATTCAGGGTAACAAAAGCCCATCTCGGCAAGCAATGGATACAAGGCTGGGTACACCCCGAATGGGACACCAGTCCATCACTGGACACACACAAGCATGTACACACTCACACACGCTCATAGGACCGGTTTTCCAAGAAGCCAGTTAACCCTCCAGTACGTCCTTGGACTGTGGGAGGAAACTAGAGCACGCTGAGGAAACCCACATGAACATGGGGAGAACATACAAACTCCACACACGTAGCATCCTAAATCCAGAACTCAACCTATGGCACCAGCTCTGGGAGCCAGCATTTCTAACCACTGTGTCCTGAAATCTGATTGGCTGTCAAGGCTTTCGAAGCCGTGCTATATTCTCTGATATACGCACACCCCTGGAGAAATTGTGACTTTTTACTGTGTGAAAAATAATTATCAATGTGCTCACCGATAAATAACGGTCAATCAAATCAATCGTACAGGCTTTTAAAGACTACTTCTTAGTGTAGATAAGAAAGCGTAGATTAAAAAAGCCTGGATTCTCAGGTATTTGATACATGTATCTTCCTCTGCTGTCTTTGTTGTGCTCTTGAGGATCCTTGTGATTTTTTGTGCTCTTGTTGAATGATAGTGTCGCATAGTTCAAATCATTTTCATTTTTAGAAATGATCTAAAGGTCGGTTTAAGGCATGGGAGATTATGTCTGTTATAGTGGACATAAAAAATGAGTTCGCTAGGGCATTATTGGAAACCCAATTTTAATGACAAGGCACTGGAGTGATATCCTGGCAGGCACCGAGACCAGCACCTTTTAACCTAACAACCTAACACCTAACAACACCTTTTTAACTGTGACTATATCCACGATATAGCATGGCTTTTTGTGCCTTATTGCTTAATTAGAATGTGATATTCAAAATTTTATTTGGATCCCATGCAAGACAGCTCTCTCAGATTTATAATATAATCTGTTATAAATTATTTATAACAGCTTGCTGTAAATTATTTATAACATATACTGTATATGTTATAAATCGGGACCACATGGAATACCTGAAGATTAAGGTGAAAGGGTAAAAATACAGGAGAAAACTATCACCAAAATGAAATAATTTGCAAGACATATTTTAATCTATTATACACTGGAGCTACACAAGTAATTAGTTTATATAACAGATATGGACACAGTTGTGATTACCCATCCACTTGCTTGTGGAATAATTGTCCTGATGTGTTTATATATTTTCCTTCATAATTGCAGTATAGAAGTTAACTGTATATACTATAAAACCAGATTTAAGAATTTTGGCCAGAGAAGTGTTTTGTATTGGGTTTCCATTCCATTGATGCTCATATTTCAGTTCAGAATTACTGTTCTGCACTGTTTTCAGTGAGTCAGTGTTGCTATGTAATATACTGTAGAAGAGTAAGAAAACTGTAAGTAGCAGCAGTATACATACTGTATTTAAGTATAGCTGCCTGTGTATCCACTGTAGTGAGCTATATTATTTTGTATTTATATATTCTGTCTATAGCTATATCTTTATCACAGATCAACAAGGTAAAGGTAAACAAATCTGGATTAATACAATGATTGAAGTAACCTTCAGTCCTTTATTATTTTTCTCATGTTCTTTAGCTCACTAAAAAACACCACCAAACAGAACTCTATCTAAAATCTACCTTTATAAATAATTTTGCAGCCTAAAATTAATTGTTATGGACTATTGGTGTGCTATTGGTGAGATATCCATACATCTGTTTTTGTTTTTTGCTATTGCATTTATTTGTGCATACTGTATGTGTGCAAATTGATTTGTCCACACAATAAGCGTGATAAGTCAAAACCTTGAAGCAAAAAATAACATATTTATCAGAGTGATTATACACCATTTCCAGTGCTCTAATTTACACTACAGTAATACAGAAATCCCAAATCTATTTTCAATAAATGTGTCACCAAAGCAATATACAGCACATTATACAAATATACTATATATATATATGTGTGTTTTAGAATTGCTTCGGTTTAAATAGTAATAGATCATTGTGTCAGTTTTATTGCTGGCAGAGCTCTCATTTTTTCAACACACGTTTCTTGCAATAGCAATGCATTACTGTTGTTTTTTTTCTCACTTTGTCGGGATCTGTCTCGCTGCATCTCTACATCTTCTTTAGAATTCTTTCTTTAAAATATTCTCAAAGGCAGCAATTTGAAATTGCAGGCGTCTTCCTGAAAGAGAGGACAGTGTAAATTCCTGGTAAAAAGGTATAAATAATCCACTTGCACAGACATCACCCACTATAAAAGCATACACTAAGATGTACAGTATACAATTATCCACATTCTAGTACAATCCACGTTTGCTATGATATTTATTTGTGATACATATTTATTGAATTTTAAAACATATAAAAGTCATAAGGAAAGCACTGATGTTGGGATTTAACAGCACCACGGTGAAATAATGTGATTAATGTATTAACACGTTAATAATATTACCTTTTTTAAGAAGGCTCCAATCATCTTGTATTTGTCTTATAAGGGATAGTGCGTACATTAACATAACAGAAAACATTTGAGCTGAATTGTGTGTGAATTGCTGGATGTGCACGCAGCATAACAGTATATGACCATATTCATCACATTCTGCCTTTACGAGGCTGATGTAATGAAAATAATTCCTTGTGAGCTGAACTAATCTTTTCATCAGTTGAAAAACAGAAGCTAGGAAATGTATATTCATTTAGACAATAAATGTCAATGGACCTTGACATTTGAGAGGGGGGTTTGCCAATTCATGTTAAAATTGGAGGGATGGATGGACACTTTTAGGTAATGTGCCTTTGTTGAGCTGGTCACAGGGTAGCCTCTGGCTAGAAATAGCAGCATCTCACAATCCTAAAATTTGTCTTTCATCAGGATCTATCGGTTTGAACAGCCCTGGTAACAGCAATAATCACAGTGCAACACTGTAAAAAGAATACACTTGTCACAGAACAGGATACTGTATGTTTCTTGTAAAGCTTGTCACGTTTTTTGGCTTAAAATAAAAACTGGTAATGAAGAGAAGCATGCCTATGTCATCAAAGTTATGTTAAAGAAATACAATACTGTCCTCTACTAAAATGTTTTCCATTTCAATACTGTTTTATTTTCAAGGTTTAATAATTTGTGTTGAGAAATGCATGTCTACTTTTAGTTTGGAATTTAATTTCCATTTTGTATTTATATTTCAATTTATATTTTAAAACAGGGGTATGAAGGGAGGTTGGGAATATACAACTATTATGAGTAGTATGAACACTTAATAATGAATTATTTAAACTTCTTTTACTAAATCAAATGAATCGTAAAGCTTAAAAAATATTTGATATTTAATAGCTTTCTATAAAATATTAAGATGTTCCATGCCTTTTTAAGTTCTTTGCAAAAGTATTCCCCCTTTTCTAATGATGTCCCAATTTGATCAATTCCAATTTACTGTATACTGTTAAGAGTTTCAATGTCAGGTAAGTATTCACCCACTTTGCTATGGTAAACCTAAATTTGTTAACACAGCACACTTAATTACCTTAACGAGCCACATAATTAGTTGAGAGGCCTGTCTGTGTGCAATAATAATGGCTCACATGATTCCAGAGAAACACCTGTCTCTGTAAGGTTCCTTAGTCAGGTGGAACATTTCAAGCAATGATTGATGAAAACCAAAGAACTTCCAAAACAAATGCAGTGTAAAGTTCTAGAAAGTTACAGCTCAGAAGAAGAAGTGTATAAAAAAATCTGACACAGTATATCCCCTTGTGCATGGTGTAGTTGATTATTAATAAGTGAATGGTGTATGACTTGAGATGGGAGAAAAATCAGATGGCAAATCTATAGAAAATCTTGTATTTACAACAAAGCATTTGCTAATATTGCAAGTAAGTGGAAATAGTTTTTGTTATCAAATGAGATAAAATCTGAATATTGTGGACTAAAAAGCATCACATCTTGCAAAGCAAAGAATTACATCTGCAAACATCTTCTGAAGAAGAATGCTAAGTAATGCGACCATCTACAGTACAGTACAAACCCAAGGAGCATATTATACGGGGCGGTGCAGTGGCTCTGTGGCTAAGGATCTGCGCCTGTGGCTGGAAGGTTACCAGTTTGTACCCCGCAGCCGGCAGAGGAATCCTACGCCGTTGGGCCCCTGAGCAAGGCCCTTAACCCCAACTGCTCCAGGGGCACTGTATAAATAGCTGACCCTGTGCCCTGACCCCAAGCTTCTCTCCCTGTCTGTGTGTGTGTTCGTCTTATGGAGAATAACCTGGGGTATACAAAAATTCCTAATACAAGAAATTATATATACTGTATGGCCAATAAAGTGATCTTATTTTTAAAATATACTAGAACCATTATTATTTAATGGGAATAGCTGAAGTAGCACTTCAGTTAGCCCGCAGTTGTATTACGAGGGGCCTACAGAAACTAGAGGGGTGAACTGTCATTAGAATAGATGATTCTATGCTCTTACAAGAAATCTAAATAATGCAGAAAAGGCAGTTGCCGTACTTTTAACTTGCAGAAGGTAAAATACATTAAGTAATTACACAGTAAGTTAGCATAAGGGCTAGAATATGAACAAAGAAATCCTCAGTAACCAGCTGTTTAGGTTACCCACTGAACCTATTTAAGTAGCAATAGATGATTCATTTGTAAAATTCAATTTCTGGGGGATTTTAAAATTAAGATTGAAATAGGATGGCTTAAGAAATAAACACTGTTTAGTAAATCTTGGAGCCAGTGGCTTTAGTACCTAATGTGACAATGTGACAGTATATTTCCTCACCTTCCCTAAAGTACTGTTTCAGCACCTGTTCTCTCACCCTGGCACCACTCAATTCTTTTGGGGCTTAAGTGGGAACCTGGGCTATTAGCAGGGATTACATATAACACAAAGCAAGCACTTTCTTAAGATGATGTAAATCAGATCACTTACACCATTCTTTGCAATTTAAACCATGAATCGTGTATTTTGTTTCTTTCTGCAACCATGCTGATGCAAGTGTACTTGAGGGACCAACTTCATTATTAAAATCAAGTGCTGATTTCTGAAGAGGAGCTTACAAGTGTATAGCAAAAAAAAAAGCAAACTAAGTGTGATTTAACTGTTATTAATTAAGACAAGGAGAATATAAGACAATGTTAAGCTTTAAAATGCACTGTGTAAATAATGGAGCTCTTTCAGATTTGAGTTCTGTATTTACCACTAGCGAATGTGATATAAATTCTGTATTTTAAACCAGCTAATACTAATGTAAATATTACTTATGCTGTAGTATCTAGTTTACAGTAGTTGGAAGCCTACTCATCCACAAGTTTCATTTTAACAGAGTCCTGCTGAGTGGTATGGTGGCTCATTAAAACACAAATACAACAAATGACACTAAACTCCACAGGATTCCCAGGCTTCATGAATAAAAAATAAATACATGTATAAATGTATTTCTTTATTTGGGGTTATTTATCCCCTTTAGTTGTGTTTTAATCATATTTTACATTTGAATTTTACAGACTTGTAATCTGATTTATGTAAACAATTTGTACAGTATTTCCCTTAACCACTCTTAGGACTCTAAGGTAAAGCAAATTGTATTCCTTTGATCAGCCATCATTAAAATCTCTAATAATATATTGTATTACCATTGAATAACTTTTCATGTTTTTTCTTTACATTTCATAATTCAGACACATTCAAGCACACAAGTGGAAGGATTTCTCCTCCTATTATGAAAAAACTCTTGATCATACCTTTTTGGAAATATTTATGTTCACTTATTCAGTTTCATATATTAGCTATTATGGATTTTGATATTTTGAACACTATAAACTTGTGTTGAATTTTCATGTACTTTATGTGTACAGTACATGCTAGACACTGGCTAATGGGTAATTATATCAAAATTATTTCTTTCCCTTGTCCATGTCTACTGTATATGTATGAAAGATTAATACTATAATATTAAGCCACGTAAGGACACAGTAATGCAATGTAATGGAATCAGTCCTCTAGTAATATCTGCAACTATTCATGAAATGCCAAATATAAAATAATGATTTTGTGGTTTTGCTTTCAGGATTTGTCTTTTAAAGTTTTTGAGTTATTTTGTAAGGATAACAGACTATTATGTTGTTACAGCTATTGTAAGTGACTACTGAGGTGTCTTGAAGAATATCGACACAATGGATAACACCCGGCTAGTATAAACATTTGCAGTTCTTGGAGCTTCAAAACATGGAAAGAACTATGGTGTTCATTTAGCTGGTTTACTTCACTTAATTAAGTTCTGGGCAAAATATTCAATCAACAGTCCAGGAACACAGTGTAAAACAGGCGGGTACAGGTAGAGCGAGTAAGAAAGACAGAGAGAAGAGGAGAGAAAGACAGAAGATGAAAGGATCTTGTGCAGATCATCCTTAAAGACCAATTAGAGTCTTAAAGATTCAAGTTAACTATTTGAACCTTGTTAAGGGAGCTTGCCATTGTGTTGTTTTTAGGAAATGAGTCTTGATGTTACACTCCTACAAAGACACACAGTCAGTGCCTGCTGGAACTTGTGATTTAGCATTCAGTGGTAAAAAAAAGTTCTTTCAGAAATAGTATTCTCATAACTTTTCATGTACAGGTTTACCAATGTTCTTACCTTTGTTCTCTCTATTACGCTACAAAAGTTATAAATGTTTGGTGGAATTCAGAACTGTATAATTCATCAGCATATGGAAACAGGCAGGTTTAAATGTGTTTTACTGTACCTGTATGTGTCTATCAAGAAAACTGAGAGAAATATAAAGTATTTAATAGTAATTTATCTGCTTTCTCTGGTGACAAAATCTTGATTTTAGAATAATTGCTACCAGAGTCCATTTATGGTTCCTTAGTTGGATCAGGAGTGTGAGTTAGAAATATTTCCACAACGATGGTTTGTCTTTTCTGTTTCCTCCCTTTGCTGCCTCTTCTCAGCTTCTAGTTTCTCTTCAAGGTGGCCCCCTGTATGGAAGAAGTTGTGATTCTGTACCTTGGTTGAGGTTACATTTCCTTTGACAACTGCAAGATCTCGATCTCTGAATGAGCTGGGACTAGAGATCTTCTTTGAGGAGACCTGAAATGGGCATCTGGGTATAATGTGTAATCCTACTGTGTTTGTGGATAAGAATCATTGGCTTAATGTTGATGTGGCAACCTTCCCACTTAATAACAAGGATCTTTTGGGTGCTTTGTAGGTGGTGTTTTTTCCATAAGAGATTGAAGATTACCTAAGCCAATTCCCAAGGGAAGCTCTTGACTCCTATTCTGTTTTTGATGTTTGTTGTCAGCAAAAGGTAGAATAAAACTTGTTTCTTTTGTTGGTTGAGAGTTTCTGACTTTTTTAGGCTCCTGCACAGGGATCTAACTTACTGTAGATATGAAGTCCAGCAACATTTTGTTCTGACAATGCAATCATTTTGTATAATTTTTCTTTCTCTTATTGAAAATATGGAAAAAGGACAATAATACCACTTGGAAATGCATTACCAGAGAGTAAAGGGCAATGATATATGAGTAAAGACTGTCATAATATTTTGACAGTACGACTAGTACTTGACAACATACAGTAATTGCAACTGTAGGAGTTCACATACAGTATATATGTACACACTATGTTGATACAGTACAGTATATACTACATGTTATTAGTTATTAAAATAATAACATGAGGTGGCTTCGAATTATTTTTTCTCACCATAGTTCACGTAAGCATCCATCAATATATTTTCTAGAAACGGAATACCTAATAACATAAATTATGATTCAACATTGCACTTCAGGTAAAATATGCAAAATATTCTGAAGTGCAAATGTCTACTTTAATAATTTAAATTGCCTTTCAATCACAAATAAAGTTATATTATTTTCTTAAATGCATCATTTTGAAACAATTACTCAGAATGTGTAACACCTTAGCAACAGACAAGTCTCATACAATGAGCACCATTTGTCATTCAAACATATCTATCATAGTTATTTTCCAGAAGTAATTTTCAGTACTGCTGTGAGGTTTATTGTCTTCAGACAAAGAACGCTGAAGTGGCAATAATTATGTCTAATCTAAAATATTTTTCTGATGCAAAATGTCATACATTTTGTGAAACAAGGATGTGACAATCAAATAATGGGAAATGAAAAACAACACCACACATTTTTTTGCATTCCACTTTTAACTCAAAGTTATCTTGAGCAAAAGTTTTTACAGACTCTGTACATGTCTAAAGAATGATATACTGTACTGTTGTCTGATAATGTTTTTGTTAGGATTAAGAGTTCTTGCTCTAAATTACCATTACTTTGCTTTCTGCAACACAAAAGAAAAAAGTCACAACTGAGATCAAAATGCCTACTTTGTAATATTGACATAGTGTACAGTAGGAGTAAAACATACAATAATTGCATTGATCAACACAATGGTACTCATACTGTATTTCAAAGCCATTGAAGGCTAAGAGACTTACAATATAGACCACTGAACTCTTATAGCTTATGAAGTACCTTCATATTCAGTTGTATCTTTCAAGATTCTCCATAATTTGTGGAGTACTTTAAATTATTTTAACTGCTTGATATTATTGATGATACATTGTATGCTTCCGTTCTGCAGTGCAATGCTCACTGATATTCTTCATATCACTTAAGTAAGGAGGAATCAGAACAATCTTATAATTTTAGTTATGGTTTTGTCATAACCTGTGACTTATTAAAAAAAACAACCATTTAACCATCTAATTTATAATATTATTTTAATTGTCCTCATCTGAAGCTCATCTTTTCATGAATTATTTAGCATATAAGCCAGTGATGACCTTGTTATTAAGGTTTTTAGCTGTATAAAACCTAATTTTACCAGTTCCATTTCTCAGTAGCAATGTCCCAGTGGGCAAAAGACGTACTGTATAATATACGTCTATTAAACGCATACCTTAGACGTCTAAATGTGGTCCGCAATTCGTCTAGAATGAAATTCTAATATACGTCTATTGTTATACGTCAATTATACGTCTATGATTAGATGTGCATTATACGTAAATGGTTGGAGTTCTATTATACGGATAAATTTAGAGGACTAGAAATTTATTCTGAAAATACACATTCACACATGAAAAATATATATTTCAAATTATACATTGTATACAATCAATCAGCAATCAACATATGGGCAATAATCATAAAAAACACAACTAGTCTTAAACTTCAGCTACAAATTCTGGTAACATGGCAATATACAGTATAGTAATGACAAACACAAACTAATTACATTAACACACTAACTCAAAACCACATTTTAATTCAAATATAATTTTTAAAATGTACAACTTCTATATTTCCAAGAAAATAAATATTACAATGGAATAAAAGCCTCAGGCACTGTGTTAGATGTGTTTTCGACGTTATATATGCGTTTATTAATGTCGTCGATTTTATGGTTGCAATTCGACGTTGATTATACGTTGCGGCGACGTATATATACGTATAGCCGTATTTTCGCCGTGAATATACGTATATTCGACAAATCAATGCCCACTGGGGTGATGTGATGCACATTGAAAAGCAAGCATGGAGAATCATAACATCTTTGCATTTCTCTTTTAAATATTCTTTCTATGTTATCATTACAGTTATAACTCACCACTGTCACACTCTCTGCAGCCAGAGGGCACTCCTACTCTGTCCTGTACCTAGTTTCCTCTGCTTTGCTTTCCTTCCGGTGTCTCTCCCTGGGGCTATATATTTCTGGGTCACTCATTCCCCTTCGCTCAGCATTGACGTTTGGATGTTCTGAGACCCGCCTAGCACCAGGTAGCCCCACATCTGCTGCCTGAGAGCATTGGTTTCTATTCATCTCCTGAGCTGCTGAGCCCGGGCTAATCCCTCGTCCCGCCACTACACATAGGGTCTTTCTCCACTCTCCTGCCATTCCATGGTTCATCCCTTCTGACATCCGTGACAGAGTTCTGAGCCACCTACTGACCCCGCGAGCGGTGCTTTTTTTTCCTTAGCTCTCCTATTCTAATTGCGGGATGCTTTTCCCGACATCCGTGCCTGTGAGTTGGCCTTGTGTCTGGCTTTCCTCGGGTTGTCCACTCCGATATCAGTGATAGAATGTTGAATGTGCCTATTGCCCAGTCTGTGGTATTTTTTCCCGGGTTTTTGTGTTTTTTGTGTGTTTTTGTTTTTTGCTTGGTGTTTTGATTTTTTCACTTTCTGGTTTCCCCTTCTCTCTGCTCCCCCTGTCTCCTGTGTCTCAGAAATTTTGGTTCCTATCTGTTTTTTGTGGTTTCTTTCCCTGGTCTCCAAGGTTTATTGTTGTTGTGGTTTGTGTTTGTGTACATTTCTTTTTTTGTTTTTAGTCTCCGGAGCTCTACCTGACCCAATAAAAGTTTATTCCCTGGAGGAGGGGGTAGCTCTCAGCTGGAGACTCAAAGGTTTCCTTTCAGTTAAATGAGGTTTTTCCTCCCCCCGGTGCTGTGCAGCTCATTTATTTGTATGTTCGTCAGGATCCACCCATGAAGGGTGCTATGCATAGGTTTTTTTTGTGCGCTCCTGCCATTTCATGGTTTGTCTTCCGACATTCGTGATAACCACATATCTTGTACTTGTACACATATCTTTTGAATATCTTCCATCTTGTATCTTGATATACTGTTTGCAACATTAAATGTGCATGCACATGCTGAGTGCTTGATTATATCATAGCACTTACACAAAATATTTTTGAAATTCTGTGTAGTCTACATTTCAATCACTTGCTTTATCTTGTAGAATAATTATGTGATGATAAGAGGGATGAATTTAGTCAAATGTACATACACTATTCATTAACTTAAGTTTTTAGCAGTAAAAATATATTTAACCTCATTTTAACCTATCAAAGTCTATAAGACTTGAACAGTTTGCCAATGAGTTCTGCTATTTCTTGCTCTGGCTGTGGGCAAAATGTTTTTGTGAAATGTCACATGGGTTTCTTCTATAAATACTCTTTAAATAAAGGAGAAATACTAAAATAATAAGATTTTAAAAATGTGGACAGTGGACTCAGAAGTCTCTTCATCTAATTATCGCAAATGCTTGAGGGTTCTTTTATAAAACCAATCCCAAGGGAAAAATTGGAATGGGGCTGTATTCAGAGAGGCCAAAATGCAATGATCCCAAGTCTTTTAAGCCGTTTAATTGAGTTGCCTTTCTTTTAGCAGTGAAGGATGTTCCATGGATTTCTATATAATGAATGTGATCCACCAAATACCTTTGGTCAGCTATAAACTTTTGATTAGCTGATAACCTGGTTGATTATTAAATGGAAAAATGAGGGCCAACAAATGACCTAATACTACACTGCTTGTGACAAGATAGCTATTATGGAAGGGAGAGGTTAGTAAAGAGAGAAGTTATTGCTTTTCCTTAATTAGTGGAACTAGAGGTTGGGGTTAGGATCACTGAGATCAGCATGTTCTGTGTACAGTGGGGATTAGTTTCATCACAGACTCTTTTTCTGGGAGCTGATCATGCAGGCAAGGTGCTGTAGTGTCTCTGGCAATCTGTAGAATTGTCTGCAAAATTGTACTTTGAATGCTGAAAGACGAGAGAGTAGGTTGTTCTTTTTTTTGTAAAGAGAGTTCTTCATGGCATTTTATATAAGTAAACAATGAGCACCTTTTTGGTTTCTATTTATTACATTTGTCAGAATAAGAGAGAAATTACAAAGGACAATGACAGAGATATCTTACTAGTGCAATTTTATCATTTGAGAAAGCTACATAATCATCAGTAAAAATATAAAATTGGTAGAAAACACTCAGTGTTGTGAGAAAAGTCTATAAAAGGCCCATTTCTTACAGAACACTTTCCATCTTATGGCAGTATGTTACATATTGTCACATAAAGCCTTCATTTTAACAGCCATCTTTCAGTCTAAGAAAATCAGATATTGTTGGCATTAGTGTTAGTAATCTCCCTACTACTATTTTCTATAACTGAGGAACATATCCCAGCTAATAATCAATTCCATTTTACTGGCAATGTTGGTGGCATACAGAGTAATAGGTAAGCCTCTGGACTTTTCTACATTACATATTATGGGCTCAAGTCTCTTCTCAGATAATGATGTACACTTACGTGAGGTGCAGTATTTTGCCTCTGTTAAGTATCATTTGGGATCACCATTGCTGGGGAGTATCCATGTGATGGATTTGTATCCCTCCATTGGGACAGTCACGTGTTATCTTGCCCACCTCATGTTAAGGAAACCAAGATGAGCTGTTCTGTCTCTGGTATGAACTTTTTTTTTCATATAAATAATATAAATTATTTATTATTGGTTACTTGAGTGCTTTTAGATTTGTATTCATTTATAAAATGTCATACATAGCCGCTAAGCTAAAATGTTGCCAGAGGACTTAATGGTAATCCATATGATATAATTAAAATCCTGTTATTTTAGTGATGGTAAATCTGATCCAGGACTGTTTACATTTGTAAATCTAGAAAAGTCCCACTATGTGAAATGAAAACACTTCATTTTAGAAACCATTATACAATACTCTTTAGAAGCATTCACAAGTATAGTTTTCCTTTAGCTTTAGGAAGTATTTTGGTACAGGTGGATGCCATTATAAGTTGCCCTGATACACATTTCTCCACACAAGCATTGCCAAGATAGTGGAGCTGTTATATGAAAATTCCCTGCACTTTGTTTAGTGTTGTACGTTGCATTTTGTGTAGCTGGAAGTGAACAGAAGTTACAACAAATTTTCAAAAATTCATTCATTACCTTTGCATCTGTTATTTCAAGTGATATTGCACGTTCTGATTGTAAAAGAAAAAGTGCTGTAGCACAATCAAGCACAACTTCTAGCTTTGTTAATTATTTTATTTAAATATATTTTTATACAATGAAATATGTCTTCATGTTTTATTTCTATTTTTTAAGGGAGATGAAGTTGAAAGTTAAAGAAGATGTGAAAAGACTAGATCTCTGGACAAGGGATAGAAATATATGTTCAGTTGAGATGGAAACACATAAATGGTCAGCTATAAAGATAAAGTGGAACATGAATTTTAAAATGACGGATACTATAGGTCTACTACAGTAAAGCTTCTAAATCCAGTGGTTTCACCACCTAACAGACCTTTAGCAGTAAATTATACAGTAGTTCACGTAGTTCAGGTGGGTAGCTGTGTCAGTATGAGTAGGCTACATTCCATGCTGAAAAGAGAAGAAAGAAAACACAATGCTGTGGCTGTGGTGCCTTCTCCCGAAACGTTGTGTTTTCTTTCTTCTTTTTTCAGCATGGAATAAACCTATTACTTGTTCCTCTTATAGTTTATACCTTTGAGATTAAATCCTTAAGAACCTCTACCTGGTTTTTGTAAATAATTCCTTTAAAAATAAAGACAAAGTGTTATCTTGAATTCTTTTGGGTACATAATATTTTTATGTGAATTCTAAGACACTAATTAAAGCCAGATCCATGGTGTTTTTTTATTTGTATGATAACCATCAAACACTTCAAGCTTGAATAATCAATTAGTATAAAGAGTGGATAATGTGCAGAAAGAAGGCTCATCATCTTTGGCCTCCTTTGACAGACTAATAGACTAATTCACCTGCTGAGAGTGTTGGTTATACACTTCTTTAAGTCAGACTTAAATTTTCTGCAAGTGAATACTTGAATTGAATAGCAGCATCCGGGGTCACGCTGTTGTGCTTTATACTGTACTGTACAGTTTATAGGAATATTGTTACACAAGTGTATAATTCAGTACTGTATCATTATTAATGGATATTAAATTATAGAAAAGGATATTTGGTAGAAAAATAGAAAACTTGCATACAGTACCTAGTCTATTTACCTTATGAAACCCAACAGATTACATAATGGCCAGAAATAAAATTAAGGCTTGAAAACCAGTGATGAATAATGACTATGTATATTTATTTTTATTTTTAATTTTAAAACAGAATTAACAGGTGCTAATTTGTCTCTAGGTTGACTGCTGTATCATCCTGATTTGCCTATTCTAAATCATAACAATGTAAAAATTTAACAGATGACCAAATAATCCTGTGAGACACAGCAATTAGCAACGAAGCAGTCTGTAGTTTCCATCTAGAATGCTATGAGAATGCATGGTTAGGTGTAGTGCTAATGTGAGCCTGTAATTGAGCCTTTGCCTTCTACATTTTAATAGATTACTGCTTCTGACAATTTGCGCAATCCCAGCATGATTTTAAATTAAGATATATACAGTATTAAACCCATATCCTGGACTTGCATGGCTGCAATTGTAGGATACATTTGAATAAATGTTTTTGTAACATAGGCTGCTGCTCCTTCACATATGTTATAACAGTTAAAGAAAAAATCATCTGAATACCAGCTGCAAATTTTATCCAACACAGCTGATAATTGTTGCATATTACTGTAACGCAACGGGGGCTCAGGCGGGCGCCCTTGCCGCATCTGGTCGGCCCCATCCCGACTGGAGGCTCGAACCCGGGACTTCCGCGTCTCTCTGCAGCGACCTAGCCCCGTGAGCTAAAGAGAGATCTCTCCACAGCCCAGTAGCTGTGGTCCTGCTATCACAGGGAAGGGCGGTGACGTCACCCGCTCTGGTACGCCGGCTCTTACACAGTGCCTGTCGGCCGTAAGCGTTACACTCTCCCCCGCTTAAATCGCCGTCCCCGGCGAAGGGCTATCCCGCCCCGCTTCTGACACCAATGTAACGCAACGGGGGCTCAGGCGGGCGCCCTTGCCGCATCTGGTCGGCCCCATCCCGACTGGAGGCTCGAACCCGGGACTTCCGCGTCTCTCTGCAGCGACCTAGCCCCGTGAGCTAAAGAGAGATCTCTCCACAGCCCAGTAGCTGTGGTCCTGCTATCACAGGGAAGGGCGGTGACGTCACCCGCTCTGGTACGCCGGCTCTTACACAGTGCCTGTCGGCCGTAAGCGTTACATTACTTTTCCAGAAGGGAGCAGGAGGTAACATGCAGATGTTCCAGTTGCTCCACATGAGCAAGAAGTCCATGTAATTCTTCAGTATTACATTTAGAGTTGGGCATTAATTATTGTCAAACTGCACCCTGGCAACTGCACCATTATCTCTCTTATGAAAGGAGACGTATTCATAAAATGCTATCAAAAGGCATTTGTTGACATTTCATATTCCCAGCAGGGCTTTTTATAATCAGAAAATCCATACATGCATCCTTTATTAAAGCTAAATGGCAAATAGGATGAGTAATTAGGAACAAAATCAAAAATGCTCGCATTTTATTTAGCTGTCTTTATGTGTCATTACCGATATGAGGCTACCAACAGATTGTTAAAGTGATGAAAAACTATCATCAAAGGATGCCAAGGGTAAATTGAATCATTCTTAGCAAATAAATCACTTATATTAAACTATTTGAGTTACTATGACAAGCTGTAGAACATATTTACTGTATATTCCTGGAAATATGAAGCCATGTTAAGTATCTTCATAAAGAAAATATATTTTACCTTGTTTTTTCCTTCTGAAGAATCTAGACATTTTTTAAAGAACATTTTCAGCCTTTTGAATGTTTCTTTAATATGGCAAACCATGATAGTAATATGTTCCAAATATAAATATTTAGTTTGTTTTTTTATTTTATTTGACTGTAGGTTTCATTCATTACAAATATGTATTATAAGACACAATCAATTAAAATGAATAGACTTTCCGTGAGCCTGTGTGCTATTACATGTATATCGGCCTACCATTTGAGCATATATAGTACATATAATACTGTAGCTGGCAGATCTATGCCTACAGCATCAAAGCATTTAAAAAAAGTTTCAGATTTCTGTTATATTCTGCAGTGTGATTGTTGATTTAGCCATGGTTGTTTTGAGTAGAGATTTTGTTTGTGACAAAATGCAGAATTTGATTGCTTATTGATTGGTAAATGTATTGGTAGTATTTTATAAACTCACAGGAACATTTTAACTTGTATCTAAAATCTTTTTCTGAATTGTTATTAACCTTTGTTGCCTTAATTTGGTATAAAAAGTGAGCTCAGCATCCTCCCAGTTCACATAGCTATTTTGTGGGTTTCCAATTCAATTCCAACATCTGCCTGAACTCCAGTCAGGAAGTATGGGTTATAATTTGCTTATTATTGTGTTTTAACATCTCAATTTTTAAAAAGGTTGAATGAAAAGACTGTTGCAAAGAGAGAGGTGTTTTTTGAAGAAACTGGATCATAAAGTACATTTGATTCTGTGGGCAAATGTACTGTTTAGGTTTTACATATGGAAATAAGTTTACTTTAAGGTCATCTAGAATTATTGTATGTACAGTATATGCAAATCTGTGCTTCTTGGAATGTAAGATGAAGTAAACATCAATAGAATTTTTCAGATAATTTTCTGCATGTAAACTCTGTCTTCTCTTGGACATATTGACCAAGCAAAAAAAAACATGGAAAAAAGAGGACATTTTTGTCTTACAGTGATATGAGAAAATCATGAAAGTTTAAGTGAGTAAAGTCTAGATGATCATCTTGCCAACTGCATAAAAATTTTTTAGCTTGATCTCTTCAAGTCACTGAAGCTAAGCAAGGCCCGGTGGTCCAGTAGGTGATATTTTTCTTTCTGACGAAATTTTCTCCAAATTTCCTACTATGTTGACCAGTGGTGCTATACTGTTGAAGGTTCTGTCCTTTGAATTAATTTTTTAATCAAGGTTCTAACTATGAAATATCACATAATATTATTTTTAACTGTGGATTTTTTAACTTTGGAGTCTAGGTTAAATTCCTCTGTTTTCCTACCTAAATCAGTGTATGATGCATTATTTCACTTGTCTACTTGATCTGCTATTTAGTCAGGCTGTGAATGCATACTACAGTAGATGCTGCACTTCAGTGATGAATGACATGGATCTCTTCTTATAAAGTATGTTAACTGCTAAGAGATCCTTTGGGAGGAAAAGCACTATACAAATGCAAATATCATCACTGAGTGCCATTTGTCATACATACCGTATGTATTGTACAGTACATGTATATACAGTATTTTTTATATACTGTATAATATATACAATAATACTGATACTTTTGTGTTGGATTATCATTTTAAAAATATCTGTCTATACAGCAATGTCAGTAGGGCAGTTTTTATGCAATTGATCATCAAATACACCCTTGAAACAAAAAAAAACTGATGCACCAATATTGGTTAATTAATCGAGAAGGTATTGATCAAGATTATTTGCTTCAGTTGTTTTCTGAAAAAGTTTAGATATTTACTGTACATAACGGATTTGATAATAACTTTCTCTTCAAATCATGCTGCTTTATTTGTACTTGGCTTTAGGCCTTAACTTGAATCACATAATTTAAAAAATATTGTTTTATTTCATTTCATTTATGCATATAATTTTAATCTCTCTCTCTCTCTCTCATCATAGTGTTAATCCTGCATCAGCAGGGTCCACTTGTCTATTTGGTGGTTTGAACCAAATCTTTGAGCTGACGTTGCCAGTAAATGCGACCGAGAAATACTCCAACCGGCGCGTCGCTCCGCCTGCCGTCGGAGTGGGGGGAGGGGAGGAGAACAAAGTAATGTAGCCAATTCATAGAGGGGGATTATTAGGAGGCATAGGAAATTTGGCCAGGACGCCGGGGTTACACCCCTACTCTTTTCGAGAAACACCCTGGGATTTTTAATGACCACAGAGAGTCAGGACCTCGGTTTTACGTCTCATCTGAGAGCCAGCGCTTGTTTACAGTATAGTGTCCCAAAATATAATTTTAATATGACAATATAAATATAACATTAATTTGATATAAATTCAGCCTTTATTTGACAAACAATGACAACAGTAGTGATAGCAGTGGTGCTTATGTGTGTAACTGTTATTATTTGTGACAAGTTACATTTTATTCCTTATTTTGAATTCACTAGTGCTTACAGAAAGAAACATTCATAGCACATACTGAGGACTGGAAATGGTACCTGAAAATTACTGTACAGCATGAGGTTTGAAAGGGCCTGTGTGGTGCCATTTGTGTCACCTTAACCAATACTGCTTCCCTGTATAATATTGCAATTATGATGCCATCTTATGAGTGTGAGATACATCCTTGCTTTTAATTTTAAATGTTTTAATAATTGAATACTAGCTAAAGCATGCCATATGTACATTTAATACGCTTGTGCCTACTTTATGTGAATACCCCTTACAATATTCATTAAAATACACTATTCAGATATACAGTAATAGTTGTCTTCTCTTAGGGAGTACTCACATCACTGCCTCTCCATTGTGTAATTCTAGCAATTTGTTTTTTAAATTGAACCCCATCATGACACTCAGCTCCAGCTTTCTTCTCTTGTGTGGCTTTGCTGACTTGGTAGCTCATCACAATTTTTGGCCTCACTGCTGCACTTATAGCACATATCTCATTTTGTAAGGATTCTTTCAACAGAGTTCAGAGTCTTGCTAGAGAGATGGCCTTCGGATTGCTAGATTTAATCAATGTCTCTTTTCTCTCCTTTACTGTCTTTTTCCACCTTTTTCTGCGTCAGGAAATTGAAGTAGACTATAGTCCGCCTCTTAGAATATCAGTTCTTTCAGATTTCTGCACGGCTTTGGTGTGATTATGGTCCCTAGGATCTTCAAACTAGCCTAATTCTACTCAAAACAAAAGCTTCACCTTTGAGATCCTTGCAGGACCTCCAACTTGAAATGGAGAGTTTTATACAGCCAGGCGCATAGCCAGGGGCTGGGACCTTATTTCTTGACCTGTGTTGCGATTAATTTATTTTCTCCAGGGCTGGCTGGAGGATGTATTCAATTTCAGAATGTATCTGGTCACCATATCAGCCTGACACTACAGGAGAACTGGTGGGTTCCAGTCATCTCCTTTTGAGTTTGAGCACAAGTGATTTATCCACATACTTTGTCCTGTCAAGGTACTCAACACTCCTGATGTTTTGTGGCCTCATGCAGCTAAAGTAGGTATCCATCTACTGTTTATCCATGTTCTTCAGCAATGGGGAACCTAATGAGCCTCTCTGCCTTTTTTACCAGTGTGTCTAGTTTTACATGTCTAGTGTTATGGATGCAGTGTACACCTCTGTAGGATCTATTACCTAGTTTCCAAGTCCTTTAATAAATTAAACCTATCAGCAGAAGTAAAATTAATATTAATATCAGCAAGAAACTTAAGAGTTTGACCACAAAATAAATACCATAGAAAGTAAAATGAATACATATTGTTTATACAGGTGTATTGTTTTAAAATAATCTGATGCAGGACTGCATACTCTAAAACTAGTAAAAACTGCCAAATGGTGCAGTGAATCCTTCAAGTACTGCAGCTGAGTGTGACTGTCTCTTTAATTGCATACAGTATAGCTAATAACTGATTATTAGTAATTGTGTATAAATAGTAATTAGAAAAGGCAAATAAGCATGTAAAAATATGTTTTTAGTGTGTTTCTGATTACTTTTGTGTATGTTTTCATTCAACATTTTCATTTATATTGTTTTATTTAGAAATACTTTAGATTAATTTGATTTCACTTGCTTTGCAACCAATTATAACATCAATAATTTTATTTATTTGTTAACATATTATATAATGTTTCTTTGCAGCATAATGGAAAATAAAGTACTTATAGTTTTTAGTTTAGTTACATTTAAATAACTCCTGCATGCAGGAGGTCTGGGGTTTGACTCTTAGCCAAAGCACAAATTGTGTTTTAACAAATCAATTTGGTTAAATATTGAAATAATATTATTAATAAATGAAGTCATAATGAAGTTTAAGGTTATACATTTTACAAGTCAGAGATCTGCTGAATCTGAATTGGGCAAAACAGGTGGAACAGCTTCAGATGTGGGGAGGAATGCTAGAAGAAGAAAACACCAGGCACTAAGAGATCAGGCAAAAAAGCATACTGCACTGGATAGTGTTACTCGTAGATTACTCAGGGCTAGATGTACCATAGAATGTGAGAAGAAAGGATAATATTTGACAAATATATACTGTAGGTCAATTTCAGTATTTTGGCAGTTTACTATGGATCAACCCTCTTTGTACAGTATACTGTATATTTGTGAATACAGTGACCTGAAAAAGTATTTGGACCCTTGTATGGTTTTCACATTTTGTTGTTTTAAAGCTTGTAATCATGACACATTGAAGTAGCAATTAATATTAGTTATATGAAGTACATAGCCTGCTCTGCACAATCAAAGCAAAACATATAAGGAAAGAAGTACATATCACAGTATAAAAGAAAATTGAAAAGTCACTATAATATATATTAGGTTCACAATTTTACTGTAATGAGTCACACAATTAGTTGAGTGATCTCTGTGTACAATTAATAGTGGTTCATATGATTTCAGAATAAATTAAAGAGTCAATTTTACTGTTGTCACGGATGTTGGAAAGGACGAAGCGTGGAATGGCAGGAGAGCAAAGAAAGACCCTCTGCATAGCTGCGGGATGGGGTTTAGCCCGGGCTCAGCTGTTCAGGAAATGCCTTATGCAAACCTACAGTATGCCCTCAGGACACAGACGTGGGGCAACCTGGTGCTAGGCGGGTCTCAGGACATCCGAACCTCAATGCTGAGTGAGGAGGAAAGTGTGACCAGGAAATATATAGCCCCAGACAAAGATTCAACCATCAAGACTAAGAAACATTCAGAACAGCTCAGGGATAAAGCCATAGTTAGGCACATATCATAAAAAGTTTCACATATGGAAAAAAAAACATTTTTTTAAATATCCCTAATGTTTCTTTGAGCATGTTGAGCTCAATTAGAAATAAAAGGTGTATTATGCAACCTAGAATAGAATAACTTAGTAAAATGTTTAGTCTTATTCTAATTAAAGGGGAACTGCAGTCCCAGTATCTCCCAGAAATTAATTGCCATCATAAAACAAAATAAATTACATATTTTACTAAACACAGAATCATGAACTTTGTGAAAGTACTGCAAGATACCATTTGAGTGTTGTACACTCAACAACACTGGTCAACACCAATCCATTCTCTCAAGCATAATGGTAGCAGTATTATTTTATAGTTCCAGGAGCTTGCCAAGATGGAAACACAGACAGAACAAAAGTACTAGTAAACCTAAAACCGGGACAAAAAACACCTTTTAGCTGGGAAATGATCTAAGTACACTGGAGTGCTTTAAGAGAAAGAAAGTGAATATCCCAGTCCCAGTCCTCATTTTAATACTATTGTGAATCTATGGAAAGACTCAGAAATACAGTAGCTATCCATAAGTGATCCCCTTGCAACTCAAGAGAGTATGAACAATTCTGCCAGAAAGAATGGCTAAAATTACCCCAGACCTGTTTCAAAATTGGTAGAGACTCCCACTAAATGTTGAGTTCACAGTTCAATATACTTAGGCAATCTATATATTTTATGTTTTCTCCATAGTTTTTGCCAACATTTACTGTAACTTATTGTACTGTACCTTTAGAACTCTTCAGTTTGAGCACAGTAATATAATAATAATAATAAACTTTATTTTATATAGCGCCTTTAAAGGTGGCTTCTCAAAGCGCTTTACAGGATGACAATAACAATAAATAAGAAGACTACAACAATAAATAAGAAAATTTCACAAGACAGGACACAATTATAATTACAACAATACAACAATAACAATAGAGGAGACCGTGGAAGATGGTATTAAGAAGAGCAGAGGGGTGAAGAATGGAACCAGTTAAGTAAAGGCTTTTCTGAAAAGGAGGGTTTTGAGTCTGGATTTGAAGGAGTTTAGAGAAGGTGACTCTCTAATATCCTTGGGCAAAGAGTTCCAGAGCTTGGGGGCATAGCAGGAGAAGGCCCTGTCGCCCATACAATGTAGACGGGCTTGGGGGACAGTAAGGAGGGCAGAATTTGAAGAGCGGAGGTTGCGAGGTGGGGAGTAGGGCGATAAAAGTTCAGACAGGTATTGAGGTGCCAAGCCATGTAAAGCCTTGTAGGTGAGCATGAGGATTTTAAAGTCTACGCGGAATTTGACCGGAAGCCAGTGCAAGGACTCCAGGATAGGAGTAATGTGAACACTTGCACTAGACCTGGTCAGGATTCTGGCTGCTGAATTTTGGACATACTGTACTGCAGCTTGTTCAGAGTAGATTTAGATACCCCAGGGAGCAGAGCATTGCAGTAGTCAATTCGAGAGAATACAAATATGTTGATCAGCTTTTCAGCCACAGTTAATGATAGCATAGGGCGTAGTCTTGCGATATTTCTAAGGTGAAAAAAAGATGTTTTGACAGTATGCTGTACATGTGGGTCGAATGTTAAGCCAGAATCGAATATAACCCCAAGGTTTTTCAATTTTGATTGGAGCTCAAGTACAGAGCCATCTACAGACAGGGTTACAGGACTGGCTTTACGAAGTTGATGGGGGGTACCAATAAGCATGACTTCAGTCTTGTCACAGTTAAGATGAAGGAAGTTTTGAGTCATCCAAATTTTTATGTCAGAGATGCAATTAGATAGAATAGAGACAGCCACATCAGTGTCGGGTTTGGTATGGATGTATATTTGAGTATCGTCAGCGTAAAAATGAAAGCTGAGGCCATGTGATCTTAAAAGCTGACCAAGTGGGAACATGTAAATGCTGAAGAGCAAGGGGCCCAGTATTGAGCCCTGAGGGACACCAGACTTGACAAGACCAATTTCAGACCTGTACCCATTGAGAGAGACAAAGTGACAGCGATCAGTGAGGTAAGACTTAAACCATTTGAGGGCAGTGTCAGAGACTCCAAACACAGTCTCGAGACTAGAAAGCAAGATGTTATGGTCAACAGTGTCAAAGGCAGCACTGAGATCAAGAAGGATGAGTATGGAAAGAGAACCAGAATCAGAAGCTATTAGGAGATCGTTGGTGACTTTGACTA
The DNA here is from genome assembly GCF_059453375.1 of Lepisosteus platostomus. Lineage (NCBI taxonomy): Eukaryota > Metazoa > Chordata > Actinopteri > Semionotiformes > Lepisosteidae > Lepisosteus > Lepisosteus platostomus. The sequence continues at coordinate 17,825,699 of NC_142611.1, forward strand.
GGGCGGTTTCTGTGCTGTGAAGTTGACGGAAGCCAGATTGGAGGGGTTCGAAAAGGTTGTTTGTCATGAGGTGGTTATGTAACTGAAGTGTGACATGCATCATTTTGTAATTTCACAAAATGGGACACCACAGGAGAGGTATGAATACTTTATAAAGTGCTGTATATTATGTGCCAATTCAGAGGAAATGTGATTGAGAGCTTAATTAGTTATTCAACAGTTTAAGTAAACATTGCTTAAATAACCATTAAAGGCTGCAATTTGCATGTATTATACAATTCCTATTTTTATCTTTAAAAAACAACAAATTGGTATTTCTTTACTTTATATAATGTGTCCTTAAACAGCTAAGATGTTAAATGATTAATGCCCTTCAGTGTCAGGAAACCTAGGGTTTGGTGCACTGTTGCAAAAGAATAATTACATTTAAGATTAACAGTCAACATTATAGCAAGCTGTTTGTTTTTTATTGGACTATGTTCCTGATGACCTTCAGAAGTAATAGCCTGAAATCCTGTTTTATTATTATGCTATGTCTCCGGAGCACAAGAACAAGGTTTTCCTTGGCACAAGGAGACAAAGAAAGGCATCCGTGTCAGTGTATTTCAGCCACGAGTAATCCAGAGCTGGAGGGACCCAGTGAAATTATTTACACAGTTAAGAGAAAATTAAGACATTCTGAAACATCACATCTCACTGCCTTGAGATGAATAAAATATGTCCATTAAATGATTTGGCATTGGATCCAAATAGAGAAATACCACTATAGAATCCCACTTTAGTCCCCAATGAATATGGAAAATAGACAATGGTTGATTTGCCTGATGAGCAAAAGCCATATGGAAGGCAGTCCATCTATTCCTCATCCACTTGAACAGCTTTACAAGAGTAGTTGCTTATAAATTTTATTATACTGTACGGACTGCAAATGTATTTGCAGAAACTGGCACATGTTTTATTGTCTTATTTTCTCAGTTATTATTTTTGAAGGAAATATGTCGAAAATTGTCAAAAGTGCTGACATTATTTTTTCCTTACACAATCACTTTTAAATATTTGTTTCCATTTATAGTTTTAAATAGGGTATCTTTTTATTATTTTGATCTATGCAGAAGAAACTCAGTATACAGTTTATGTTGCCATATAAAAAACAAAATCAGTAAATTTCTGAGAAAGGTAGAAATTGGAGATACTGTAGGTAAGCAAGCAAGCTGTTTAGCATTACCATTGTGAATTTGAATAAGAAAGTTATAGTGTTCTAAAGTGTTTTATACAATCCTTTTTTTCACTGAAGTCATAGGAATTCACCTTTTAAAATGGATTTCTGTTCTTCATCACATGAAGAAATATGAAGTTGAATAAGCTAAATAGACCTTATTTGAAATGTAAATTATCTACAAATACATGAGGTAGGCACAATAAATACATTGGGTTAATCATGGATAACACAAAGAATACATTTGACATGGCTGATAGGTTTAGTTCTTTTTAGTTAGAGTTAGGAGATAAGAAGCAAATGTGGCATTTTAAAATGGGCAATAAATAAGAAGTGGTGCATGCCTTGAACAAAATGGCGTGAGGAAATTGTCCATTTGTCACTTTAGATAAGTTCAATGCTTACTCTGCTAAGCATTTTAACTAGATACATGGAAAAAGCCAAATGTGTTTCAGTGCAAAACAAACTGTTGTGCTCATTTTTAACTTACCAACTGTTATTGTACTCCATGTCAACTAATGTTCATTGTAAGCCTACAGTAGTTAATACCCATTTTCACCAAGGGAAATTACTACTGTATGTCTTTGAAAGCTTTATCATAGTATTTTCCTACATAAATGGAATTACAGTTCAATTTCAAATTCTCCTTACAATACTAAACAAGAGTGTTAGTGATGTGCAATATAAAATAGGAAAGTTTAACTGTGATAAGATGGTGGTATTTAACAAACCAAAAGCACATACCAAGAATTATACTTCATCATGGTGCTTTCAAAAACAAGAAGACAGTAAATACTAAAATTACATCAACATGAAAGAAATCTTTCATCCGATTTAATGAGGAAAAGTTTTGTTTTACTTTTTTTAACACTCCTTAAATTTAGAGCAGTAAGGAGGTGATATTCATTAAAAAACTTTTTAAATTCTTCTCTTATTAATTGATGTCATTCTAAATAAAGTAGTTGACAGCCATAGAAGTTCAGCCTCTCTTTAAAGAAATAACCCTGCAGTGTACACAAATTATGCAATAAGTACTGTGGATAGAGTATGTAAACAGTTTCTCTTTCCTGAATTCACAAAACACTAGAATTTACAAAACACTAAAGAGAATGTGTAATTAATTTCCAACATTAACAACAAAACATTCACTATGCCAATAAATAAACAATTTCCACAAATGTTTTTTGTGAGAAATAGAATAAGTCGTTGGATAAATCAGCATATATACTAATTTTCTCTTGGTTTTATTGATTCCAAACCCTGAGGATAACCAGGAAAAAGCCTACCAGCAAAAACTAATGAATGATAAATACGATCTAATTCATATTAAATGCTCACTAGGCTTTAAACTTTTGTATATTACAAGAAGGGACCTAACATCATTAATAAAGTTTAAATAAAGCTGATGTTCAGAATTATTGTTGAAATGTTTTTCAAGACATGACATGCTAGCAGATGATTGATAATAGGAATGTTTGAGGAGTTTTAAATCAGTAGCTCACTGGGAACACATTTAATGTTATATAAATACTCATTTAGATTACACAATAATTAGGTCAAGTAATGTGATTAAAAAACAAAAATCATCAGGTGCTTAGTGTCCAATATTTGAGTTCTCTTAAAATTTGTGAAATCATCTGATTAAAATCAGTATACATTAATTTTCAAAAAGATGAGATGAATAATAAAGATCACCCATTGACTGTTAATATGAATAACTTATCTGTGAAATAAGTTACTTGGAAAATGAGACATTCTTTATCAAGCAGCACAGTACTCTAGTGAAATATGCATGAGCATGAGAAAGAGGTCACCCAAAAGAATTACAGTAGCTTTCCTTTTTTCATGAAAAGATCTGTATACTCAGAAGGCACTGTACTGTAGGTCTGCAGCAGCCTTAACACCTGAAAGATGAAATTGCTGTTGTCAGAGAACATTGGAAGTAGTGTTTGGTATTTTATTTACCAATGAATGGTGAACATTTTGCCCATGATGGACTTAATGGAAGTCAATGTGTGTTGGTAAGTGTTATGCTGAGAGTTGTATGGATGAACAGATTGTGAGGTGTATTCTTGAGATAACTGTTGTTCTGTTTGGCATGTTTAGTAATCCATTGCAGAAGATTTTCCCAATAGTATAATCCAAGAACATACTGCTAGGATTACAATATCGCAACTTTACGAGCACAATCATTGTATTTGTCATCTTTTTCTCCTAACTAGAGTCCAAGCTGAGAAACTATACCATAATCAGGAGACTGCAAAATACAAAACATAAACTTTCACCAGCCACTTACAATTATTCAGGAGTATCAGGACATGTAATTTCCAAAGGCTTATCCAGTCTATACTATGTAGGTACAGTATATGTATTCTGTTAAAGCTCAGGAAGGTCATACCATAGCAAAATGTGCTAATTTACTCCTTATACATTATGTTAAAATAATTATAGGGAAGCACAGAGGTTAACAATGCTGCTTCATAGAGCTCAGTCCCTTGGTTAAATTCTGGACATATCTGTTTGGATTTGTTTGTACCCCCAGTGTTTGTGTGGATTTTCCTCTCACAGTCCAAATATATGCCAACAGGTTAATTGGTTTGATTGGCCTCTGGTTTGAGTCTGTGCATGTTTGTGTCTGTGTGTGCCCTGTGATGGACTGGCATCCCATCCAAGATGTATCCTACCTTGTGCCTGTTGCTTGCTGGGATAGGTCCTGGCTCCCACACGACCCCGAAATGGATGAAGCAGTTAGAAAATAGATAAGATGGATAAATGTATAAATAATTTACTAAATCCAATAGAACTAAGTGTTATTTCTTTTGTACAACAGCATATCTCAAATTGTGCAATATGCACAATTGTGCAATGACAGTATCACCATTTAAATAACAATGGAATCTCTTGTACAGTATTTATCTTACTCTCAGGTGTGCTGTATGTTCCTTTTTATGACAGTCAGGGTTCACTTCAACCCTGGCTACCAAGATGATTATACTTGTGATGATGCTGATACAGTGCAGTTTTTAGCTATCATCTATATTTGTTAGGACAAGTTTTCTCCTGATTGGTTTCTTTGGCTTTAACTTGGTGAACACTTTGCAGGTTCAATAGCAATCCTAAGGTCTGCATATATCAGCTGTGTTTAAAGTTTTTAAAGCATTTTAAAGTTTGTTTTTAAGTCAGCATTAGAGTGAGGTTAATGGTCAGTAGAAAGGAAGGGATTCTAGTTATGTTTATGGTTAGGGGTAGAGTTGCTTTCTCAGTTCCGCAGGGCCTTAAACATTCCCACAGAGATTCTTAATTAACAATATGGTAAGTGGTTCGGAGGTTAATCATAATATAAGAGAGAATTGCCTTTTACCTCTTTGATTTCAAGCATTACACAAGATTGTAAATATAAATAGAAGGTGTGGACATCTGTTGTTTTTGTAGTTCATATTTATACAGTTTTTTGTAATCTTAATCTTTAAAACGACAAATGTTCAAGAGACAATAAAGTACTTCTCAGTTTTACACTCATTTTAGTATTTAGTAAGTGTTTTCCTCTTTCTCTTGATTTCTCTTGAATCTGAAGAATCTGCAATGCAATATCTCAGAAACTAAGACATGGATTTTGTCATCTTAATCTGATGCTTGATGTTGGCTGCAGAGTGCTAAACAACACACCTTGTTTTCTATGGGTTTATTTAACTGTCCTGTTTTCAATTTAATGTTAATTTACACTTCCATTGATTGATAAAGATAAATACAGTATATATATACAGTGTATATATATATGTGTGTGTGTGTTTGTGTGAATCATAACCTCCAAATTGAGACAGAAAAACTTTCAGTAAATGCCAATTCCATCCCTCTGGCATTCATTGACCTTCAAAGAATCCTGCCCTGGGGGATTAGCAATCACCCAACTTTGCTGAAGACTTAATAGACAGGGAAACTGCCGAGACAAATCATTAGTACTCCCATTAACATCAAATATCCCTTCATTTTTCTGACTCAGTTAATTATTACTTAATTATTTTATGTAGTTTTTTTCACTTAACTAGTGCAGAATCACACAACAGATGGAGTTGCATTTATAAAAAATGTTTCCTACTGTATATATATATAGAAGAGAGAGTGGTGTGTACTGTAATTATTATTCATAAAAATGAAAGCTGAACCCCATTTCTATCTGATTAAATTTAACCATTCACTAAAACTTTGTTTAATTATTTCGGCTGACAATTTTTTTGGACAGGAGAATTCTGAAATGCAGCTTCAAGGACTTTTTCCAGGTGGTGGCTGTCAGAAGCTGTTTCTGCACTCTGAAAGCCCAGAAGTATAACTGTCTGTGCAGTTGTCACTTCTTCGATTTTATGAATGTCATCTATTTTTTTAGGTACAAGACATAGTCAATTAAAGTTGTTACTAGTTTTGGGAAGGATTTTGTGAAAGTGAGCTTTGTTAGCACAGAACCTGAATAAGAGAGAAAGTCTCTTCACATTAGGCTAGAGTCTACATCTGACAAAAATGATTCTCTGTCTATTTTTTATATTAGTGATGTACTGCAGACCATCTTCCGCGTCAGGACACTATGAATACCACACAGATAATATTTTTGATTCCCTCCTACACACCTGGCATTCACCGTCACTGAAAATAAAATCTTTGATCATGTCTGTCTTCACCACCATTTCTCATCATTACTGTCTTAGTTTGGGTGAAACAATACTATTCAGTCATATACTGTAAAGTTAAGTTTATAATAACATGTTTAAGGAAATATATGAATACATTTACACAACAGGTATTGTACAATTAAAATAATGCACATGAAGGTGCTTTTTGGCATCTTAAAGTGGAGAGGGTCACATTCCAGGGTTGACACTCAATTGAAGTATTCCGAACCTAATTATCAATGAGGTGCATGAATGTTTTTGTCAGCTAAAAAAAAAAACTACAAATGCATAAAAGACACAAGATTGATCTCGTGTTCTGATCTGGTTCATCTTAGACTGCAATTTAATGATGATTCCAGATCACATTTTTAAATACAGGGGATAAAGTAATGTTTTAAACAGCATGCTTGTGTGCAGTGTTTCATCTTTGCAATTTTACAAAGACACACCACTATCTTTAGCACTGTTGTGGGAGAAAAAATCCTCTTTCATTCATGGAAATCACAGTTTGATTTTACTCAAAATCCATGTACTTAAAATAGCAGTATTACAGATAACATCTTAAACTTGTAAACTGCTTATACATCTTAAAATGAACAACATGAATGAAGTTGAACTCCCTCTTTCATGCACCAAAGCAAAGATGCTCATCCTATAGGTCTTCTACATGGTAGCACCATGTTCACAATCAACACTATCAGCAGCTGTCTTGAGAGACAATTACAGTATATGCACCACTTAGAGCAGTATATGAGTATCCCACTGTGGAATTGCAATCCGACTACTTTGTAACACTTGAAAGTTGTTGGTTGTATAGTTGCAGAGTTTGTAAAGGCAAGGGTGGCAAAACAAGGCCAAGCTAATCGGCATAGTCCATAAACACATCAGGCCACCTTGGTGATGTGACTGTAACAGTTTCTCATATAGTATGAGGCATTCTGTGATTCTGTACCTCTCTAGAATTTCTGTGTGTCTGTTAGCAACGGTCTAGTTTGACAGGCACATTACTCTGAATAACAACAGGGGAAACTTCCCTTTTCACTCCCAACATGCTTTTCTCTCTTCCTCTCTCTCTTTTTTCTCCTCCCCATTGCTAGTCAAGCATCCAACCTTTCACACCTACAACCTCAGCCTAACTCTGTCGTTTTTTGTCTCCCCTTTCCCACAATTCCCCAGAATAAATATTCAAAATAATGTATTAAACAAATGAAACTAAATTCGCACTGGAAAAGAGAATGGTTGCAAAATAGAGAAGGCCATTCATCATATATAACCCATTAACCCATTTTTTGCAAGAAACAAAGTGATATGATAGTACCCACTTAGAATCCAGGATGTCACCTTTAACAGCAGGATTGGTGGTTGTTCAAGACTCCCACAACCCTGAAAAAATACCTCTTGTCCTCATTTCTAACTGCTCTTACCCATAGAATCCTTGATTTTATTTAAGGATGATGATAATTTTGTATTAAAAGTAGAACAAACAAATCATGTTGGAGAGAGATTAAAATAAACTAAAAGTACAGCCATTAATGATTTTCAGGAATGATTTCCTAATAGAAATATACAGTAAATGTATAATGAAAATAAATATACAACAAAAAAACTGTATAATAAATTTCTTTAATGGCAAAGAAATAATTAAAGGCCTAAATTTGGAAAATCATATTAGAACGGGACAGAAAACGCCTGAAGTAAAAATTCTTAAGACAGGAAGCAATGTTGATATGTTTGTGAAAAAAATTACAGTGATCAAAGATGAAAATGCTAAAAACAAAATTTTCTACAACAAAAGCCTGCTGTTTCTTTGACCTTTGAGGTTTATGAAGTCTTCTGATGAATAAAAGCTTGAGAGTTTTCCCAAACTTGCTCTGTAGCACAAGAATAAATTCATATTTATCTTGCTTTTAGTCAAAGCATACTGGATCTGTAAATTAAGTTCCTATTTTGCAAATAATTACTTTAGGTTTTGTAGGTTTAATGTGCCCCACTGTTCCTGTGTCACTTTGAGACCTTTTTTCATGTTTGTGGTTGTGGTGGTTGTTTTTATTATTGGCATACTGTACTGTACACTTTTTACAATGATCCAAAGTAGCTAGACTATTTTGCTGAGAGTGTGTCCTGCTGATGACTTTATTCAGACTAAGCTGTATGATTAATTGCTCTGTCAGTCTTTACCAGTCACCAGCTGTCATCCTGACTTTCATTTAAGGACGTTAGTTTTGCTGTCATTCGGACAGTACAGTACCTCAAGTATTTCAGCATTAGCAGCAGATTCAATAACTTGTCACTGTCAGTCTAAGGGAGAGTAGTGTTCTCTGACATCTTTTCTGTACTGTCTTATCTTTCAATTTGTCTTTCGGAGCAGAGTTTAATTAAATGACAGAAATATACAGGCTTTAGACAGACTTTCATTGTGTGACTGTAGCTAGAAGACCCCTCCTTGCCATTAATGACATTAACAGGCCTGTGTAGAGCTTTTGTGTGTACCTGCCTGGGGACTTTCACTGATTGGGAATGTTGAAAATTCCATTTTCACAACTTGTTGGTCAATCAGGGTGTAAGACACACACAGGTTCAAGTGTTACAACATACAACTATGCTAATTTATCTTTTTAAGGAAGTATTTGAACATCTGTTGTCTAGCAGAAGGTGTGAACCATTCTAGGTTTAACTTTCACATGTTATATCACATCATCATCACAATAACTGCTTATACAATTCAGAGTCATGATTGACTGGAGCCTGTCCAGGAAGAATTGGATTCAAAGAAGGATACACCCTGGGTAGGGCACCAGTCCATCACAGGCCACACACAGGCAACAGAAACACACACAAGCTTACCAACATGTCTTTGGACTGTGGAGGAAACTGGAGTATCTAAAGGAAGCCCATAGCAACACAAGTAGAGCATAAAACCCCCATGTAGATAATTAAACCCAGGGCCCCAGCACCCCAGCAATGCTAACCACTGTGCCTTTCAGCTTCAAGTTTTAAAAGAAAATTTTTTTCTGGCATATGTCTTTGTTTCAGTCATGGTATGTTGCTTGTATCACAGGGGCAGCGGAGGTTATGCTTTATTAAATTAGTAAGGTATAAATTCAAATTGTTGGAACTGCAGCTTGCTATTATATTCAGTACATTACACACTTTGGCATTGTATCGGGAATGCACCAAATTACATTGTAATCAATAAAGCTTAAAGTTATCAGTAACTTCAACAGGTGAGCTGGATTGTATGTCCGATGGTTACACACTGTCTGCAGTGGGGTCAACACTAACAGATAATGGTTAAATCCTAAGCCCTGTAATTGAGTTTCATCTTTCTTTTGGACTGTCTCATCGAAAAACTGAAATCCATGTTAAAAGTACAAAAATAAAGGAGTCTTTGTTCAGTTAAAAAAAAGGAGTTCATGTGAGTTCTTTTGTGGTCATTTACTTTTTTTCAGAAATATGAAATATTTTTCAAGGCTCAAAACAGACACTACAGCAATCTGAAATCACATTTTGTAGAAACCTAGTAACTTACCTCTTCTTCTGGAAAAGGTATGTGGACACAGGGACAATAAAGACTGCCTCATTAGGAGCAAAGTAATGGTCTGAAGTAAATGCTGGCTTATTTTTTCAGTTTTAGTCTAAACCTTGGTTTCATTATTTTAAAATTAGGTTTAGTGTTAGAATTGAGTTAAAATGATTAATTCCAGTCCTTATTGTTGTATTTATTTATTTTTTGCCACATCTGCATTGCGTATCTAATCCAAATAAGTTTGATAGTCATGAAATGATTGGAAGTACTGTATCTTAGGCTTATGGAAACTCAGAAGTGAAAAAATACTATTATTAAGAGCTTTTGTACTGTATGTTTGAATGATGTTACATATACTCTAACTCTCTTCAAAGCAAATGAAAGCTCATAACGATGGTCATAGTCTGATCTGAAGATGAGGTGACTACAAACAACATATACTTAGACATACAGTAGCAAAGGGTAATCAGGCTATATTTTGAGAATACCCCCATCAATATAAGCCTCCCTCTTCTGCCTGACTGTTACCTATTCTGGGATCAACTGAGATTGACATATTCAACTCCAATGTGTGACAAAGTAGGGGTATGAACTCAGGTCATCCTGAAAGAAAGTCTTTGAAGTGAGAACCTCTGGAACCATGCAGTCAGTGAACTATAACTAATTTAAGATCATTGTTGTCCCTTATTAGTAGATCAGATTTGTAAAAGAATGTTGCTAAACTCAGATTTCATTTAGACAAATTGAAGAGGAGACTTCCCTGTACAGTATACTTCTAAAAATGGTTTTAAAACGTATCTTCAAGGACTAATTGAAGCGAGTCTTAACATTTCTTGAAAGTCAGCTTAATTGGAAGTCTTTGGTATGTAAAGACACAGAACCCTGAAGCAACAGATAATTAGAATATACCGTAACAGAGCACAATCTGTACTGTATGCTGGGAAGAAGGCAGATCAGTTTCTGATACTTGTTACTGTGAGGGGAAAAAATACAACTAATTTCAAGGCATTATTTGAAAATGCCACCCGAAGAAGGCTCTACAGCTGAAATGTAGTGTTTCTTTTCTTCTTTTTTCAGCATGGAATAAACCTTTACTTGTTCCATTATTTGAAAATATAGTACATTATTTTATAGTACAAAATTTCTGGTACAGTACATTGCAAATCTTCATATTCCATTTTCCAACAATTACATTGTAATTTGCATGTCAAGTTTTTCTTATGTTTATTTTTAGCTATAAAGGAAATCCAATAAACAAAAAGGCCGATCCTGGAACATACAGTATTCTCTGAGTTTTTGGATCTCAGAACATATGGGGTGAGAATGAAATATTTTGACTTTGCTTTAAAAAACATCAGCCATTTGTAACTTTTCTGAAGATTTTTTTACCTAAAAAAAGTAAAATCACAGCTGCCATCTACATACTGTATGAAGAGATGGAATTTGCACCTACAGTATTTGTTAGATTTCTGGCATGTTTATGTAGACTCAGAGATAGATTCTATCAGTGTACAGTAGGGATTTGTATTTGTGATTAAAATTGGACCCTAAGCAAAAGGCAGATTTTCTCTCCAGAATGGAGTAACATTAGTATTCAATATACCATCTTCTAGATTCATTCCCGTCAGTCATACAATGGAGGTTAAATTATGATTGACTTTTAAAATTACCTGTACTAAATATCAAATTTTGTTCACATTTACAGTAAGTGCCATCTGAAATTGTGACACTGTACCATACAATACTGTGACAAAGGTAAGTTCATATGGCCATGACCAAGACATTGTAGAATTCAATTTGTTTCTTTACTTGCCCAAAGAGATGGAAATCACTGGGTTATATGTCAGAGCTATGAGTTACAGTAGGTGGTCCAGCACAAAGTTGATTTTGGTATAACACCAAGTGGTGTTTTACATGGGTGTACCTGTGGTTGCTACCTTGAATTAAGACACTGAATACTGGTTGCAGAGCCCATCCCCAATGGGGTTGTAAGCGTCTGTGAGTTATTACAGTATCCTGACATTAAACGGCACTACAACACACCTGTGATTATTATATAACATGAAGTCTTCTGTGAGTTAGCGAAGCGGGTGCAGGTGGTATTCTGTACACAAAAATTGAATCACACTCCACACTTCAAATTAACAGAGATGGGTGGAGTCGCTTCTGTGAGCATATGATGGTATTGTAACGAACAGTTCTTTCCGGACCCTATGCGGACGACACAATCCGACGAAGTGGGGAAACACTGGGGAAACGTCATGCAGGAATACGGGGCAGGAGACAGGGGGCGTGTCCAAGGTGCGCTGGTGCACGGGGGAGGTGTGGCCGAGGCGAACAATCCGAGAGTAATCCTTAGGAAAAATCCAAAACGCAAGGGTAAGTCCAAAACCAGGAGATCCATCAGAGAAAGGAATTAAAAACCACGAAGGCCGGGTCGGAACCGGCGGACGGGGAACAGGAACGGGAACCGAGGTTAAAACCTTAATGGGACCAGGCGCTTCCTGGTCCCGGACTCGCACGATATGGAAATCAGAGCAGAGCCCGGAAGAGCGTCAGCGCCTGGCTTTTAAGGTGGGCAGGGAATGGGAAACAGGTGCAGAGAATGAAGTCTTTAGTGAAAGGGCTGGAGCACCCTTAAGGAGGGGGGACTATAGTCGTGACAGGTATAACAGCACTCTGCCATCAAACTCATCGGATAACTATTTTTTGACCATGAGAGGACTTTGGATTGTACTCTATTTATTGGAAATGCACTTTCAAAGTATATACAGCATATGAATATATAACATATATATTTAAATGTCGACCAACACGTTGAGGAAATCCTCCAACCAGGCATAGGCATGTGTTTTGTCTATTACATGAAAATATTTTATATTTTAGTATAGGTAATACTAAAATGTTTTTACCTTTTGAGGTATTTCATCCATCTGTTTTCTAACCACTTCATCTGATTCAGGATTGCAGGGGAGTTGAAGCCTATCAGCAGGATATGTCTAGAGGGGACACTAGTCAGGTGCACTGCTCACATAGACAGACACACACACTCACAGCAGGGCCAATTTTCCCAGAATCATGTAGACTGTGGGAGGAAACCAAAGCACCCACCAAACTCCCATGCAAACCCAGTGAGAACATCCAAACTCCATGCAAACAGCACCCCAGGTTCAGAATTGAACCCAAGGCCCCAGGACCATGCTGCCCTCAAGTGTTTCATTAAACACAAAAATGCTTTCAAATGTAAAACATAAAAATAAGGTAGCATTTTCTTTTCTTTTACCAATTTTCTTATTCCACTGTTATTATGAATTTTACTCTGTGAATAATTAATTTGAAAATGACAGATAAGCTGAGCCGTGCTTTTACATTTTCATTTTGGTAATTATTCATATACTGTTCAATTCTATGGATGTACAGTATATGAACATAATGGATGCATTTTCTAAGTATTCTATTATCCTACTTTCCTCCTTAAGCTACTCTCCCAAAAAATATTTATTACAACAGATGTTGAAGGAAAGTGTAAATCAGATAGCTTATGATGTTTTACTAAAAACTCTTCAAATTCCATTAATGATATAACATACATATATATATATATAATAGAAGAATAAGAATATAACATTTGTCAACTGATGCCTTCCTACTGTATGAGATTATTAATAGAGGAGACCAGCAAGTGCGGTGAATATAGAGGAAATAAATACGAGATCTCATAAAATAAACTTTCAGGATAACTAACCAAAATGCTTATCTGTGTAGATTTTGTGCTCTTTTGGTAATAATTTGTCACTTACAGATAGTTACAAATATCTACTTTATACACAAATGTTTTCCTGTCTGAGTTGATTGACAGCAGTCATTATATGGTCGTTCTGACTATTTTGCCTTGATTTGTCAAGAACAGTTCTTTCCGGGCCCTATGCGGACGACACGATCCGAAAGGTGAAGAAACAATAGGGAAAAATATCATGCAGGAGTCGGTCAGGAGACAGGGGGGCGTGTCCGAGGTGAACAGGTGTCCAGGGGAAGTGAGTCCGGGGCAAACAATCCAAGCATAAATCCAACAGGGAAATCCAAAATAGGAGGCAGAGTCCAAGACCAAGGGATCCATCCAAAGTATTTAAAAACCAGAACCGGGTCGGGACCGGCGGGACAGGGAATCAGGAACAAGAAACTAAAACCATAACGGAGCCAGACACAGCAGGACCCCAGGCTCTCACGAAACGGAATTCAATGAGAAGCTTAAAAGGTGGAACTAAAGAGGGGCTGGAATAAGAAACAGGTGTGGGGAATAGGACAGAATGAGGAAGGGCTGGAGCGCCCTTAAGAGGAGGAGTAACGATCGTGACATGATTGTTTGTGAACATCGATTTTTATTCCAATAGATACAGTTCTGATTGTAATGCTTATAAGCAGACATAACTGTTCACAGTAGCCTTCAGTTGGACTGAATGAATTTCACAAACCTTGTGTATCAAAATCCATGTTATGAAACTATTGGCTTTCTTGTGCAAAAAAAACACCTGTCAACCCTTAACAATGAAGGCTTCTAAAAGCCTCAGCATAGTGCAACACATTGAAGAGACGGAGGTTAGACCTTAGAATGATAACCTGAAGACAGTCATGCATTTCCAGGATTGTTTTAATAGTTTTTTTAAAATAGTTTCAAAAGCTGAGATTTTCATTATTGTCATTTTTTAAAAGTGTGTCTCAATCCATGAGGCATGATTGAATTAGGTTAATGAGCTAATAAAGAATGGTAGTCTGGATAATGAAAGTAGATCAGCATACCATTTGTGTCAGATGACAACACAGGCAAAGGAGAGAAAGTGAATAGTAAACTTCAAGGCAAAAGCTTTGGATTTGGGATAGATGAAGTTGAGTCCCTCCAGACTCCTTCCAACATGTTCCTTGTGTTTTCCATTAAGAAAATCTGGACTATTATTAGAAAGTGTGTGGGAGGAAACTGTAATGTACCAAGTAGAGAAACAAAGTTTTGAAGGTATAAAACTGTCAGAATATACGGTATACTGTATACTGCATGTATATATATATATTTCAAGAAATGATCAAATATGGAAGTGGATTGGATATCTCATGGTCTAAAATGCAAGGCAAGAGAAGATATGAGGAATTCTATAATGCTCCCTTCTTCTCTGCTTACTTCAGTACATATAACTCCAAGAAGTGCAATTAGGTTTCTTCCTGTGCTGAAAAGCAAAAGTAATGATAAAATACTTTATGGAAGATGCAAATGCTTATGTGGGGCTACGGCTAAGAAAAGGTTTATGAAACCTTTCCTAAATATTGAAGCAACTCAAAGTTGCTTCCAAGCTCTTTCTAATTCATGCATCAAATCATGGTAAAGCAAATGGTAATTTAAGAAAGTGGATTTACAGATGACAGACAGAAACACAGCATTATGCAGTGAGATTCTCTAGTGACCTGTCTTAGCATTCTTAGTAAAAGATCCATAATGACAAAATGACCCTATACATTCTTACGTTCGTGTCTCAATTTAGAGTTTAATAGTAGACATGGTTAGCCTAGGCTACGAATAATAAAGAAACTGGTGAAAAGACTTGGGTGCAGGCTATGGACAGTTTATTATCTCCACCTCACACAGTGAGGTACACTGTGGTGTGCAATGACCTTTTAATTTAAATTGAACGTACAGTAAGTGCTTTCTAGTGCCTGCAAATGAGAATTGCTTCTAAATAATATTATATGTTTCATATGTTTCAAGGGACTAGTTGTAATGCCTGGGTTATGGAATTGCTCAGATTGCTTTGCACAACCAGCAGCTAAAACTCTGTAGCTCAGAATTAACACCAGCAAATTGACTGTTATGTATTGTATTGATAAAGAAAATCTTTATTACTTACACACTGATGTGTGAGAAGCAAGTTCTGTATACAGATAACATTATCCAATCTATAATATAATTACAGTACATTACAAAATATAGAATTTGTTTAATATGATATGGTACTAGTGAAAACATACACCTACATTTGAACTAATAATTCAAATTTTATATTCTATATTCCTAAGGATCTGTATCATACTGTTTACATTCATATATATCTGTCTATATATTAAAAAAAGAGCCCATTAATAAAACAAAACTAATATATGCTTCAGAAATATGTAACTTCTATTATGCTTTTATGTTAATTTGAATGTCTTGAAGGCTGTACTGTACACATTACACCACATTTTCAATGTGGTGGAAAAAAACAATATTCTTTATAATAAGTAATTTAAGGGAAAAAATAATGTTGTTTAAATAAATAAATGGAAGTGTTCTGCACAGACTCTACAGAGCCTCTCTATAATGCAATCACATCTAAACATCACCTACTTAAAACCAGACAAAACAAATATAATCCTGTTTTGATACATCTTTAATAAAATAAGTCTTGCAGAGAACTTGCAGAGGTTAAAGAGGTTTAACAAGTGGCGGGAAAGTACACTCTACAGTAATAGCAAGGTTTATGTTTTATATTCCATCAGTCTTTTAAATCCAAATGTAATTTTAATCTGATTAATCAAATCATTTTAAAAAAAGTCTTCACTGGGAGCAGTACTCTATGGAAGACTAAGAAAGGGTGACTGAACTGTACTCCACACTAAAGAAAGACTGAGTACCTTTTAAGGGTTTAAAGGCTGTAACTTTACATAATTAATACAACTTAAGCATGTATTCATCATCATGCTTCTGAACATGACAACTTAAACAGAACAAGCCAGCAAATGCATTTAATCTTAGGACTCAAGTCTTTTTTTCTGTTTTCATTTTTTATGAACTTACTCAAAATCTTACTATTTTTGAAAGGTTAGAATAAGTTCAATGACGCAATTAAAAAAAATGGTGCCCTTTGAGACACATTACCAAGGCAAAATGATACATTAATAGCAGTCGCTTTTGCTCTTGGATTCCCTCAATTAAAGCCCCCCAGTGCTTAAGATGTAGCCAAGTAATTCCAAATGTTTTCCCTCAGCCCCTAAGCAATCCCAGAGCAGTTTGACTCTTTGCTCCTGTGCTTTACTCAGATATCCACTTCTTCCTATACCAGAAGGTCAGCCGTGTCCAGGGACTACAGAGACTAGGCCATATTACCTAACAGAGTGCCACTTCTCCACAGACTCCTAACCCAGCCTGGATGAATGCTTTTGACATAAAAAGAACAACAGTGAGCTAAAAACATGAGCTATTGTGTTCTCATTGCTGCACGTGGCCTCAGAAAAGGCTGCAAACCTCATTGGAACTTTGGGACATTTTTATTTTCTTCAATAAAACCTCAAACATGTAAGGGCTACAATATAATACAGTACTACAGTATGTTCAAAGAGAACAGAAAATCTTCCTTTCCTTGGCAATAGATCTCAGTGTATTGTGGCAAATATATCATGGATTTTGACAATGCTCCCAGAATGACCTGTTTTGACAGCACAGTGACATTGTTATAACACTTATTTCATTTGAATGCACTTTCTCCATGTTTCTTTGGATTCATATACATTCATGGTTTTCTAATTTTTCTAAATTAGCTAATTTCTAATTTAAAGATAAGGTATAATATTGGGGGGGCAGTGCGGTGGCTCAGTGGCTAAGAATCTGTGCCTGTGGCTGGAAGGTTGCCGGTTTGTATCCTGCAGCCAGAAGAGGAATCCTACTCCGTTGGGCCCTTGAGCAAGGCCCTTAACCCCAACTACTCCAGGGGTGCCGTATAAATGGGTGACCCATTTCTACCCATATCTGTGTGTCTCATCAAGAGCTAGTTGGGGTATAAGAAAAAACAAATTCCTTATACCAGAAATTATATATGGCCAATAAAGTGATCTTAATATTGTACTCAGAAGTATACAGAGGTCTTCTATAAACAGAAGACCAGAAACAATTTTTATTATGATAAAATGTTCCTTGTAATACTGGGACCGTGATGTTTTTCCTACAGATACTGTACATATTCAGCAACTTTCTATTTTACGAGATGTGAACAAATCTCAAAATCTTTTTGGAACAAAGTGTTACTAAATCTGTTCAAGACTTTTTTTTGTTTCTTTCTGTTTTCCTTGATGCTGCATCTGTTCTTGTGTTTCTTATCTTGCTCCCTATTCTATTGAGTATATTGTTAGTAAAAAGGTTAGAGTGGGGAGCTTTGTCAGCATGTGGGCTACAAAGGAAGAAGCAGAGATTAATTTATCTTTTAAAAGTAAAAAAAATAAGCTTTTATTGGATGCAGGTCTTTACTTACCTGCCCAGTATAGACATGTGTAACACAAGCCCACTTATTCACATTTATCTCCTTTATACTGTAGTTCCTCCCATTCCAACAGAAGAAGAACTATCTTGCTTTATCATAGTTACTCAGACTTCTTTTTCTTCTGACTAGAGATCTTTTATTGACAGAAAAATATCCTTCACATATTATTGGCATAACACCCACCCAAACCAGAAACAGCCTTAACAAAATCAGCCTTGGGTGGAACACCCACTCCCAAGAAAACCCAGATCCATTTGATTTCCTATTCCTCAAAAGCTCACTCAACCAGTCACACCATAATAGGCCGGAATTAAGCAAATTATTATCAAGATTTATTGTATTGTTAATTGTCCATATATTGAATGTTTTTTTTCTTCTTTTGGCAACATTGTGGGACTATGGTATTGATCTCATCTTTAATGTGCTGCAAGTATAACGACTCTCACTACTCCCACCTGCCCTGTTCAGACAGTGCCTCCCCTTTCCCCTTATTACCCAGATATCCCTCAAGTCATGAATCAGACCTTCTCAATTTGTAGACGAACCTCAACCTTTTTTCTACGTGCTCATATCACATCATGAATACATCTTAGATCTGGTCTACAGTATACCTCTCTTAACCATTCACTACCTGTGGGGCCTCTTGTTGCAAAGGGTGTTGCTGTACCAACTGCAATTACTGCCTAAGAGTGCAGAAATAGGTGTCCCAATGGTCTACTTCACAATCACTCGGTTGACATTGTCCTGCGTTCTAAATGATTACATCTTTAAGGTGAAGCAGGGGTATACAACTATTTTCAATATTCTTTTTTTCT
The DNA here is from genome assembly GCF_059453375.1 of Lepisosteus platostomus. Classification (NCBI taxonomy): domain Eukaryota; kingdom Metazoa; phylum Chordata; class Actinopteri; order Semionotiformes; family Lepisosteidae; genus Lepisosteus; species Lepisosteus platostomus. The sequence continues at coordinate 17,844,193 of NC_142611.1, forward strand.
ACAAGTAAAAAAAAATTCAACTTCTGAGACATAAAATCATACTGTATGTTCCTGGTGTTTATCTTCCAGTTATAACAAAACATGTACTACTGTATATATATAACAGTACAATATCTAAAACTCCTACAATCAAGATATAGTATCTCCAAAACAAAAGCCTATATTTATATACTGTAAACAATCACAAGAAAAGAAAATATTGTAATATCAATTTTATTGATAGCAGAAGAAAAAATGTTAGTGTAAAAAAAAACAATAACAATAAGTCTTCAGTCAGAATCACTCTGGCTAAAGATTATAGAAAAATAAACAGAACCAAAATTATGGGATTTAATGGATATTCTCCAGACACACATCTGTTTGGCTACAGTTCTCAGATTTGCTCAGATTACCTTTTTATAGGATTATAGCATAGCACATGACTGCATACAAGCCTCAGGATAAAACCATAGCTTTAGGTTGTGTAATAAAGCCTTAAACACCTTCAATTTGTATGAAAACCAAATCATTAGCAACATATCTGTAATCACACGGGTCCACAGCTGAAATCACGAGCCCACTGTTTATGTTGTCCATGTTTATGACTGAAAAGGTTTTGTGAGAGAGTGGCAGCTTTTAGTACAATGTTCTGAAGCTAATTAGGGCTTGGCATCTGCAGAGATTAAGCACAGCAAAGATGATGTCAGTGAAAACTACACATGTTAATAATGAAGTCACTATGTTGCTTTACTTGATAGATTAAAATGGCAGCCTCTCTTTGTAAGAGATGATTGATACTAGTTGTTGGCTTGCCTTCATGTAAGAAGTCTGACACTTGCTATTGTACAGTACAGCTTTGTGCTACTGTGCTCTAGCAGCGAGATTGCATACACTTTTTATAGAATTATCAGACATTGCATATGAAATGGAAATGATTATTGTGGTAATTTAACTCTGAATGTTCTACATGAATGCCAATGCTTTCAAATAAGCATAGAATTCTTGTAGCAGACAGTTTGCTCAGGATTGGTACTGCTATGAATTGATGGAATAACATCACCATTTCATATTGCCCCACCAATATGAGTGGCCAGAGAAATGCCTAATAATAACATTTAAAGATTTGTTTTCTTTTAATCTGCAGTAAGACTAGTCAAAGCTTCACATCATTTTAAATTTTGTAAAACTTAATTTTTGACATTAACTATTGCTTTTATGCATTTGTTTTTATTGTTGACTAAACACTGAACAGTAGCATGTAAAAATGCTGGACATCACTGTATACAGTATGTTAGTTTAATATGTGTATTCCCAAGCATTTCATATTCTGAATATTTAAAATAATATGGCATTTATTTAGAAAAAATAGTATTTTGTGGTCTAACAAGGCATCCCTGGCAATACTATTGTGTTTTGTTATCACGGTCATGTAAGAGAATATTCTGCACTAAATACTACCTAAACAACCTAGGAGAGGATTATAGTTTACCACATGTTATTGATACTTTATATTAAATGAAGGATTTTTATTAATTTGCCGCAGCTACATTTTTAATGCCTATTTGAACAGCTGGCTATGACTTCCATTTATCCAGTTATATCTTCCAAACAAATACTTATTATCTTTCGGCAAGATTTTACATTGCATGCCAGGAAATCTAATATACTGTATGAGCTTTGTGGTTTCATCCTGGGGTTTCATAGGGTCATACAGTATGAATCTCCCAATTGCAAACTCTTAAAAGTCTTGATTGATTTAATGTCATCGTGTGAGCAATGTGAATAATGAGAGATTGTTTGGCATTTTGATTTCATAATCAGGCCACTGATATTTTTTTAACTTTGTTTACATTACAAAAAAAACATCACCTTAATCAAAACAAAGATGAAAATGAGAATATACATTATTACTTGACTTTTAAAACATATTGTGAAATCGTATTGTTATTATCCAGGCTATTTTTTACATTCTAGGAAATATATGTGTTAATATTTTCATTCTTAGTTTCAGAGGAGACAACCTGTTCAACCTGTAGTATATACAACATCTTGCTGATGTAATAACATACCAAACTTACTTATACATAATTTCTAGGTACAATTTGCTTTCTACTTAACATAACGCACAGTATGTTTTTCAAAATGCTAATAGAGTCCTTGTGTTTCATTAAGGACATTCAAATAATATATTTACATCTGTGAAAATGTCATAACAAACAATGTGTATTATTAGAAATCAAAGTACAGAATAAAGAGTAAACTTTTTATTGCTGGTTCCTATATAAGACCAGATAGCAGAGATGGGAAAATCCAGTATTTGAGGGCTAGAGTGCTACACATTTTGCAACAATTATTCAATTGGTAACTGGATAAAAGATAAAAAAACAGATAATTTGACTACTTATCCACCTATCTTAAGTAAGCTATTAAGACCAGAATGGAATGAAAATCAGCAGGTCTTGTAGCTCCTGAACACTAGATCTGCTTGATCTATTAAGATATCTGATAATTGACAATGCAACATAACCTTTCATTGTCTTTCCAAATGGAATGTAATAAAAAAGGATTTTGTTGAGTTACAGTAGATTTGTAATTTGTGTTTCTCTCATATTTTATTCACACAGATTTAAATTCCTCTTTACTTTGTTTATTGCCAGTTGGAGGATAATCACTGCATTGTCTCTTTGCCATTAAGAGGCATATCGCCATATTATAAAGGCTAAGAATACCCAGAAAGGAATCTTCACATGATTGCATGTGAAACTGATTGCACTGCACTGTTTATAATTGTAGTAACACTGTGCATTTAGAGGTAATATCTAATATCTAATATCTTATCTGCTTATCAATCTGCTTGTCACCATTTCAGTTTTGACCTAAGGCTACCTTTATCATAGATCTTAAGAAATTTAATTATTTACTCCAATACAGATACCCTTTAGTTCTTTATGTCTGGTGAAAACAATATGCAGTTGAGAAGATCACTAAGACTCTTAAGATATCAGCATTCAAGATGTCAGTGCTTTCAGAATTCAATATACTGTACCATAGCAAAATTACTTACAGTACCTATTACTTCCCAATGATAGCCTAGGAGAAATGACGTTTGCTTGCTTCAGTCTGCTTATAATGTTTATAATCAAAAAATGGACACATACTGTATCTCCAGAGATGAAATGATGATACTTGATGTTATCACCCTGCAGCAGTGGCATGTAAAAAGAAGTGCCCTATTTATGTCATACATTACTGAATTCTATGTTCCTGAACAAATCAAAAGCTTTTCAGATTTATTTTCAATTTTCACTTTTAATAGACTAGACCTTTTAGACTAAACTACTGTAGTTTTAGTGTATTGCTTTATACAGTAATATTTAATTAAAAACTTTGCTTGCCATACTTAAAACAGAATATTGCATATTTAAAATACATGAACTGTAAAAATGCATGTTCATACCTAATACTTTCCAAATGGAATTAGAAATTTAAAATCTTGCTTTAAATAACACAATTATTTCCTACTCCTTTTAAATTTATTCAGTGTTAATTTTTAACATTTTAAATTTTTAAATACTGCACTCCTTTGTCACACAACACTTTGCCACAGGGTGATACCACATAAAGTATAATCAGTTCATCTGAGATTCAATTTTTTAAGGCTATGGTTTCTAGAAAACAGTAAAGCAATAAACACTTTTGTTTTGTTCCAAATTTACTGTTATTGTTTTAACTATTTGTATTTTATAAGTTGGTCAACCCAATGTCTGCAGTCTAGCCAGAGATAATGGTATATTTTCTGGTGATGTTTCTGTTTCAGAAATATCTCAAATCTCTTCAGCTTTATCTCTTCAGCTGTTGAGGTGGTTGAAGGCTTAGTAATGCTTATATCTTCTGTTGTAAATGCAACATTCTGGCATTGAGGAAACAACTTGTGAATTATAAAGCTTATAACTATGAGCAAATGAAGCTTGTACAGATTATTTATGCCATTTTATTTTAGAACCAAACTCTTGACTTAAATCTTTACAAGCATTTTTTTATTTTGAATGATAAGATAGTAGAAAAAAAAATAGAACACAAAAGTGAATGGTCTTCTATTGTGTGTTTGCATATACAGTACTGTATCTTATCTACAGGTGTGTAGTTTAAACCGTCTGATAATACAGTACAAGGATAAAAGAGCAGTGTCTCTACACCTCAACAAATAATTATATAAGACTCATTCAAAATATGAAGTTATTAACTGAAGGCCAGGAGGGATAATGAGAAGAAGACAATCTTACCCAGCTGTACTTAATCATAATCATTTCTGAAATGTGCTGTACACTATATAACACAAACATTTCTTTACACATTTGTCTCAAGCATCACTCCTCCACCCCACCTCCATCTTGCAGCTACCACCTGATTACCTCTTTCTGAATGGAGTTCGAGCTCCCTCGTCCTGTAAAAACAAAATTCTACCTAAAAATATTCAGACATTCACAAGCATCTTGATTATTGGATTCCGTTCATGAACTCAAGCTTCTGCAGTGTGCAGCATTCTAAGATACATTTTACATAATTTACACTTTCCTACAGGGAATGTACTGTAAGTGCATCATCTTAAAACAACAAACAACATTGTTTGTGCACAAAATGTTAAATAATCACATAAACAGCAGTTGGACAGCCCCATCTGATTTTGAACCTGTTGGTTTAGATTTGACCTCAGAAAATATTAAATAGTATAATGCCTACTTATAGACAAGATTTTGCTGCTTCATGTTTCATTATCATCAATGTACTGTATATCAGTGTACGTAATGCCAATCAGTTGATTTTAAACAATTATCTAATTTTAAATAAAGAACTTTCACACACAAACATTGTTGGGTAATAACAATTTTCATTGTACTTTATGAATTGTATTTTACAATAGCCAGTCATGAACTCCTCTTTTGCTCTATCAATAGCTGTTAGCCCTATATGTATAGAGCCCTTAGAGTTTTGCATTTCCTGATTTTAAATGTTGAATTTTTAAAGTTCAGGTGTAGTTACCGAGGGTTTTTTGTTCTTCTCTATTCTGCTGTAACCAGACTGAGTAAATGAGTAAAAAAAGGAAAATATTTCCCAGTCATTTGGAACCCTTAAGAAACCCTAGTCCACTCAAGCCCAGGCAATCCTGGTTTCACTTGGTCAATCGTACTGCTGATTGTCCAAGTGACACCAGACTTGAGAATTCTTGTTTCAGACAGCCCAGGCTTAAACCAGTGTCAAACCTATTGTTTTGAGGTTGTGACAACCCTTTGGGCATGCTATAATGGGATCTTTTAAAATGAGGGTCCAGGACAACAGACACACCATATACTGTACATGGTTGTAAAGTTAAAAAAAATGCTCTTTATTTACAGTGCAAGTATGGGGAAAATAAAAGCAAAAGCAAAATAAAAAACATCAAGTAAAAGCCTAAGTACTTTTTGACTGAACTCCTTCAAGTTCCTTTCTAATATACTAGGCAGCTAAGCTGTTACTTTTCATTTATTGTCATCTATAGAGCTTGCTAAGGAAGCACTGACTTTTGCAGTGCTTTGACTTGTGACCCCAACTCTCCATGGCTAAGTCTGCAACCTAGATGTTGTCTCTGTAGTCTGGATTTTGAACTTTTAAGTGGCTTCGTGCCTGCAGTCTGTTCTTTCAGTGGTAGTTCAACAGCACAGAAGGTGAAAAACTTACTACTTTTTGTTCAGTGCTTTATTTAAAATGACTCTGATAACTGTTATATTATTGTTCTGATTATGCAGTGCACAGTTTAGCTATTCAATTTGATAATTTCAAAACAATTCACTGTCTCTCCAAGACTCTTAAAAAAATCCTTTAATCTAAAAAACTCAAGGTTCTTTAAGTGACTATTCTTTTTCTCTGTGGTGAAGGAGACACCTTCTATCAACTGAACAGCAGATATCACTCCAACTGACAAACTCAGAAAGCTTCTGTTTCCTGCTTTTTAAACTGTCACCCAACCAACTGTTGCCTAGAAACTGGTCAGGTGACCGGGAGCAGTAGAACATTCCCTCTAAGGTTTCTGGGTAATGTACTGTAGTCCAGTCAAGGCTGCCCTCCTGTCTGGACTGGCTATGCTCTTCAGTGGGATTAGAATCAGGTATAGAAAAAAATCTCTACTTTATGGGTACAATTAAAAGTATGTATTGGATAACTTTAAAGCTTTTTGCTCCAATTATTTTTGAGATGTTTTTAACCTCAAATAAAGCCCATCAAAAATTGCTTAACAATATCAATGAGTTGAGAACCAATAACTTCAATCAAAATTTTTGTTCTAAAAAACTTGGCACGGCTGTGTAAATCTAACAGAACAATAAATATAATATAATTAAAGGATTGTTAAACATTCTGCACTTTATGCACAGAGGTATGGGGATTTAAAATTGAACTGAAGTGTTTCATTATGGTTTTCTTCAGGCAATACATTTGTCATTAAAATGTTTTAAATCCATTAGTTACATCACAACTTCTAAACCTCATTCCATACAGATGCTTTTACTCACATTCAGAAAAGTAGCTTTACTGAGATAATCAAATGCTATGTTATTCTTCTCTCTGGTTTAAGGCAGATAAAGGTGGATTTATTTCCTGAATTTTCCATTTGCCAGTGCTTATCTTCCGTACTGTAATGTAATATCCCTGTTTGAATGTTAATGAGCTCTTTAGATATTTAGAAGAACAGTTTATTCATTCACCCAATGTATTTCCAATAGATGTTTGTCATGGAAACAAATGACATTGCTACCACCCATAACAAGCCAGCATATTCAGTCTTTCTTCTTGGAATTATTTATATACAGCACTTTCCATACAAATCTGAAGGAAGTTTGAAAGAAGAATGTCACTGCACTTTTGATGTTACTGAACACTGAAAGTAGCATGCATTTTTTATTTGGAAGTCCTTTAACAAATCAACATCTCCTTTCTAATGGGCCTATTGTATACATAAGATAGTAATTTTATCAATTATTTACGAAATTATTTGGAACAGCATCTACAAAAGCTTTTATATAATAGTTATTTAATATCAAGAAAGGTCTTGACACATCTAGAAAAAAAAACATTGCCAAACACTGCAGCCAAACAGTCAAAGCCTAGTTTGTTTCTGAGGCATACAAATACACGTTTGGGTTGCACATACTGTACTACATGTATATTCATTTTAATTATAGGAGAGAAATGGAAATAGTAAATTAAGAAATATTTTATATATTAAATATTGTGTGTTGACAAGGATAACCTTTGTGCTTCAAGACATGTTACTTTTCATTTACTGTCATCTATAGAGCTTGCTAAGGAAGCACTGACTTTTGCAGTGTTTTGACTTGTGACCCCAACTCTCCATGGCTAAGTCTGCAACCTATATCTTGTCTCTGTAGTCTGGATTTTGAGCTTTTAAGTGGCTTCATTCCAGCAGTCTGATCTTGCGGTGGTAGTTCAACAGCACAGAAGGTGAAAAGCTTAATACTTTTTGTTCAGTGCTTTATTTAAGTCGACTCTGATAACTGTTATGTTATTGTTCTGATTATGCAGTGCACAGGTTAGCTATTAAATTTGATCATTTTAAACACATTACTGTAGCCATTCTTTATTAAATGCATTTACCCGCCACTACTAACATGTCCTTATATTGCTTTACCCTGTCAAATCTGAAAACAAATATGAACCTGTCACCTGTCAAGGTGATTCCACTTTCTTTCAGCAGTGGAAGCAGGTCAAAAACAAATTCTTTAGCTGTTGGATAGCGATCAAGTTTAAAAAACAGTTTAGCAATTTAATTGAACAATATTTGATAGTTATATCCTTTGAAGTATGGTGTAAATGTTACTTGACTGTTACACAAAACTGGTGTTCCCTGTTATTTCACTCTGCAACTGACAAAAAACTTGGGTTTACTTTAACTAGTGCTTGGATTACCACTCTCCTCAGGATAACTAACCCCAGTAGTGAATACCACTAAGTTTAAATAGACAAATGTCATTTATGCACTTCTAATATATTGAAAGGGGGAAATCTCCAATGCTCCCTTGAGAGGCTCCAAATAATTTGAATTTGAATGAAGAAACGCTTTCTTGACCAGGATCATTCTGTGTTCATTTCGCCGGATGAGTATATTCAAACACACACACAAAAAAAAACATTAGATCCTAGTAACCTCTAGAATCAAATAATGTACTGTATGACTGCATGTTCTTTTTTATTTTTCTTTATTTATGTCTAACAGAAGGTCTACCTGTAAAAAACACAAAGCACAGACAGTGGGAATTTGTGGTAAAAGCAGTCTAGCGCATTGTTTTGCCTGTCTAGATGAACTGAGACCTGGAGGTGTTGTGGCAAATGCATGCATTTACAGTCCACTGACAGTTTTGCTGACCACCCTAAAGAATCAGAACACATTTTTATAGTAAGAATAAAGACTGTATGACACATCAGAAGGAAGTTACAGTATTTTATCGTGAAGTACAGTAGTTTCCCCATGAATGCTTGAAGGTGCAGAAGAGCAGGTTTAATGTTTTAGCTCTGTCAGATTCAAACAGTGCACACAGGATAAGTAACATATTTTTGCATTGTGCTGTTCATCAAAAGATCACACACCACATGCTGACTGTGCTATTTACCACTACAGAGCAATCATAATTGGCCCTGTTAGGAATATGATAAAATCCCATTGAGCTCCGTCTGGCTAAACCAATTATGATAATGAAGCCTTCAATTTTGGCAAAACATTATTTTATACTATTAATTAACATAAGCATGGAACAGGTCTATTTGTAAAAGTTATATCTGAATTTGGAATAATTGGTTATTTTCTCACCCTGTTGCAGAGAACACAATTTAAAGAAAGACTGTAACTTTGTGCAGCACAGAAGGATCCCTCTTTACTTTCAAATATTTTACTGATGCAAATAGTATTTTTTTGCAGATCTTCACATGATGTGCATTCTCAGTAAATAAAAACAGGTAAATTAGCTTTAGACAAGTATTTCTTTCTTATAGTGCATGTGCTGGTATTTTGATTGGGATCAGATGGTGTACATTTCTAAATGTTTCTTCTTTAACTTGCAGTTTCTCTGTTACTGATCTTTTTCAGTCCTGTGACCAAAGAAAGTCATTTAATACTCAGGTATGAAGCATCAAAGGAAAAGTCTGTTACTTCATGAAGTGGTACAAGCAATCAATTATGTCACAGTCCTCTGGACAGGAAGTTCCCATGATCCAGTCTGGTCAAAGGGGGTAATGTGCTGAGATAGTCTTTCAGAGGAGATGGTTAACCAAAGTTGTATCTATAGTACTGTACATGTTGACATTTAAACACACCGTTGTGCTTTACTATGAAAGCACGAGTGTTAACTCTAATGTTAATTCCAAAACCGAAAAACCAAAGTATAAAATAAAGCTTGTTAGAATTACTTTCATCTTTGTTGGGCTAGCTGCCACACATCACAGGAAGGTCTTGTATTGGATGTAGAACTATTTTTTTTCTAAAGAAAAATACATTGATTGGAACTGGGAGGGCAAAATGTTCTGCTGTACATACAGTAGCAGTGTGGGATTAGTGGAAATCCCCACCTCGTTTTCTAGACGCTAACAGTAAAATTTCATTTTATCGCTTATCTTCACACAGTGCCATTTTGATGAAAAGGCTCTTTACAGTTAGAATGTAGATTTGACTATCAATACGAGTGAGCCCAAGAACGAGAAATTGCAATCCTACAGTTCAGTAACCCATAGATACCACATATCACTACTTTCAGTCAAAATCCTTTTAAATACCCCTCGCAAGTCTTAATTCTTTTCTGCATGAAGTAGTGCAGTAATATTGGTGAAACAGCTGTCACCTTAGCAGAATTCTGATGTGAATGGGCACAAATCTGCATTTGCAGCAAAATAAATGAACAGCAGCTAGTTTCCTATTAGATTTCCTTTTTGCTGCTTACAGTATCTGTCTCTTAGTGATGTGTTTTGGTATTGGTAATACAGTTGCCTTTCACATCCCAGCCCAGGGACTGTCTGAAGCCAATGTCTCCAATTGTATAATGGAGGTTCCCAGTTTTTTTTATTATGTATGATATTATATATTCAGTAAAAGAGAAAATGTTGCTTTGATAAACAGAAATTAAAATTCTATGAAAAACTTTGTTCAGGTAATTGGCTAATGTTCAAATTGTCTTTCACAATGTATGATATGCTTAATTCAGAAGTTGGATTTTATATTTCAAAAACTAGCTTAATTAATATTAATATGATTGTATTGATATAAAGTTATATAACCAAAAAAGTACTTTGCATGTTCACCACTCACTATTCTAAAAAAAAGTTTTTGGTTTGTTTTTTCAGTGATTGAAATTTTATTAATATTATTTTAAAATGAGACTGACATTACAATAAATAATCAATGTTTGCTTGAACATTCTGTAAAAACATGAATATATGATAAGATGATGTACTGTATATTGTGTACACTATGAATCTATGAATGTGGTTATTTTTATTGTTCCTCCTCTTGGATAGTTGCTTTGTGAAATTATATTGAATGAAGTGCGCTTGAACTGCTGTGGTTTTTGATTAGATAAGTGGCCCATATTCTCAGGGACATCTACAGTAACTAGATAACAACCCCAGCAGAGTGAAGACCAGATGGCTTTACTGCTTATGAGGTTGGAATTACCAAATTCCCCCCAGACAAACTGAAACCTTTTAAGCATTGGACATTGAAGGAACTGAATTTTTCATATTTCTAGAAATATTTATACAGTAAGTATCTATTTCAGATTGTCCAAACATAGTTTGTCACTCTTGACCAATGTATTTTCTCCTTCATAACATCAGTTTTAGAAGGCAGGCTAACATGCACATGATTAGTATTTAATTGAAAGTGGTATTACTTACTCTTTTTAAAATGGATTTTTGTTTCTGATCTTGTAAGAGTGATCAATGTCAAGGAATAACACCATTAAAGGTGTTATGGCGGGGCAGTAGTTAGCATTGCTGCCTTACAGCGCTGGGGCCCTGAGTTCAGTTTGGGACCTGGGATGCTAATGTACTGTACAGTATGTGCATTGAGTTTGTATGTTCTCCCCATGTTCATGTGAACTTTTGCCGTGTGCTCTAGTTTACCTTGTCAGTTCAAAGACACACTGATAGGTAAATTGGTGTCTGGGAAATTTGGCTCTGGTATGAATTAGTAGAAGTCTGTTTATCTTTGCATTGCAATGATCTGGCATCTTGTCCACAGTACATCACACATTACGCACGTTGCTTGCTGGGATAAGAACCGACTCCATTGCATTGGTTGAAGTGGTTAGAAAATGGATGGATGGAAGGATCTACTGGGGAAAAATGGATATACTGTAATGCTCTTGGGCTCTAAGAGCCCTAAGGTAAAACTAAGGTAAATATTAGTTTTGTATCTCATCTGTAGTTTGTAGTTTCGTGTACTGTAGTCCATGTACAGTATGTGATTACTGCAGAGCTTTGTTTACAAAATGTTTGTACAGGCTCTAAGAATCTGGATAATATACTGTATTTATGAACATAGATTAATTTGCTGTTTTTACTACTAATAAAAGACATTCTACAGCTCTTGAATTATTCACCCTTTTTATACCGATTATAGTGTTATGCCACTCCCCCGGAGGACTCGTCATTCCACCTCGCATTCCAGTACGGTTCCCAATTACCTGTAGCCCATTTACCCCAGCCTATTTAATGCTGCTTCAAACTCTCCCCTGTGCTCAGTATTAGGTTTATCCTGGTTAGAACTACCTTGACGTTTCGCAATTTATTACTACGGTTTTTGGCTTCCTGACCCTGGTTTGTTCTCCAACTACGTTTCCTGGTTTTGTTTTGGTACTTTGGTTAACGTTTTGGCTTTGACTCTCGGCTTCCTCATGGCTTACGGCTCTGCTTCTGGTTTTGTACTTTTGCACCAGTTTGTTTACCTTCAGCTTTCGGACCTTGGACTGTTAAATTGACTTAGCTACAGTACGTTTGTGAAGCACAGGGATCTAATGGAGAGCTGACGCACAGATGCTAGTGTATACATTTCAGGGGCCATAAGGGGAAATTAACTTGTACTGTAGGTAGGAGCAAGACTGAACGTTCCTGTCACTTCTTTGAACAAAGAGTTGTACATTTCTCAAATGAACTACTCAGTCAAATGTTTTTAAGTTTACTTACACAGAGACTTAGAAAAATGGCTGGATCAAATTTTCGGATTGATTAGCGGAAAACAACCTAGAGCACAATATTGGCCAAATTACCTTTGAATGTTTAATTACAGGAAATAGTGAGTTTTTCTTAGGAGTATAACCTCATAACCATGAGACTTATGAAAATGAGTGTATTAGAGACACACACTTACAAATGAAATTTAATCTTGACAAACACAACTTCATCAACATTCGATGTGATGTGTGGTGAGTGAACTGGCACACTATGGAGAATAATTTCAAGTCGTCCATATAGAATAGGTGGCTAACTTTGTTGTTCTCGTCACCTTCAGATCCAAAACTTTGTCTGTTCTGCATATTGGTAAGTGGAATCAGTGCTAAACAGAACAACAGGGGAGACAAGGAGTCACCTTGAAAGATTCCTCTTTTAATTGCGATTTTTCCTGTCCTGACGTGGCCTCCAGCATAGTATAGCCACATTTCGGTCTTCCACTCTCTCGTCGATGCTTCCACAAATCGAGTAATTGTTGGACACACCCTGTAGATCTCCATGACTTTGACTATCCAGGTATGAGGCAAGCTGTCGAATGCCTTATTATAATCTATCCATGCCATGCCTAGATTTCTTAGGTGTTTTTGTGCCATTTTATTCACCAACAGCTAATCTTTACATCCTCTTGATGCCCTTCTACATCCTTTCTGCTTGTCTGGGAGGATTCCATTCTTGAATAAGTGATTATAGATCTGATTCCCTAATGCAGCCGTGAGTATCTTATACAATGTGAGCAGACAGGTGATCGGACGATAGTTCTTCGGGTCCTTTGTATCCCTACCTTTCGAGAGTAGGAAGGTGGTTCCAGATGTTAACCACACAGGAATACTCCTTGGATCTTTGATAAACTCATTTATGACCCTAATTAGATCTTCATGGCAGTGAGCTAGTTAAGACAGAAGTTTTGCAGTTAATCTGGCCCAGGAGATTTCCAGTTGTGGGTCTGTTCGATGACTTTAGCTACCTCTTCAACTGTGAAGTCTTATTATTATTACATTGGTTAACATGAGCTCCAGGGAGTTCCACATAGTAGGAATTTGGGTGTTTATAGATATTCTTAACTTAGTTCAAAGAAGGAAAATAAGAATGATTCCTGGTCTGTTATGTCATTTTTTAACTTGTTAAAAGAACTTAAATGTTTTAGCCTAAAGAAACATTTATGTATTTTTTTTTTCGTTTTGGTATTTTGAGTGTGGCATAGGGTTGCAAGGTTCCTCAGGGTTCTAAGATTTCATCTCACTATTTTTGTACTGCTTGAGCAGCGATCCAACAGCAAGACAGAGAAAGACTCCCAAGAGTTGCTAGCCTGTTAATAATGTACACACAAAGTGCGACGTGAAGCCAGCTTATGAAACCAGACTTTTGTGACACCTGCCAGCTGTATCACGTCTTCAAGACACAGAGCAGGTTGTGTTTCAAAATAAGAACAAGAGAGCATTAAATTACTCAGAGAGTGAGAACAACTCTAGGGGTTGGGGTTGTTTCAGGATTGAAGCTAAAGTTTTTGTTTTAGTTACTATCATTTCAGTTATTTATTGCACTTTGGCACTCAATCTAAATTACATAAGATCTGCTACATATACTATGTAATATATTATAATATAATAATTTTGATTTCCACAATATAAAATCTGTGCATGAGATCTAGTAGCAGAAACATTTAATAAAAAGGCTCATACTGACACAACTAGGTAATACTGTACATTACCCATTACCCCAGTTAATAATATTTTATTTTTATAACAAAGGGTTTTGTTAAAGACAATCCAACTTTCTAGTAATTGCCATTTCTCATCCTTCCACTCCATCATCATTATTGTTGGAGCTAACTGGCTCAGTCCACTATGTTGCTGGTTCTGTTGGCCTCATCCTTACAGTCAGGCTAGCATATCTTCAGTCAGGTTACGCTGATTATTTATTAGCTTTTCAAACAATTTAACAAGATTTTATATATCTATGGTGTACATAAAAAATGAACCCCTCTATTTATGCATGTGTGTTTTAGAAATATAAAACAAAAATATATTGGATAATAATTGAATGTTTTTTGTCACTTTTTGATTAATCAATTATTCAATTAATCATGTCCTCATTACATATGAATCAAGGTTGTGAGTACTGCACATAAACCCGATGTATATCGGTGAGACCGGCAGAGGTAAGCAGAATTGTTATGCACAACAAACCAAACAATGAAAAAGTACAAGAGTGACTGTGCAGGAGTGTCTCATCTCTACACAACTCCGTTAGTAGTGATTGATGACAATCTTACTGCATGTTGCTACAGCATGGAATGAGCTGATCAAGTTCCTAGGCCTCACTTGTTGCCTTTTTCTCTGGGCTTATTCATATATGACAACGTTGGAGTAACACATGCGTTCATGCTTCCTTGTGAGATGAGAATGTGACAGTTGTGCCACATATTTGTGGCATGTGTCATTCCTGTTTCATAAAATGTCATAGCACCTGCTACAAGAAAAGGTATTTTCCTAATAGTAATTTTGTGAATTAGTTGTAATACTAAGTGAAAGGCTGATTCTTAGGTTCATTATGTGCTTATTATTAATCCTTTTTATTAGATAAAATGTGAAACACAGAGAAATAAAATAATTAAAGATGTTTTCTGCAGTATACAGTACTGAACTCAAGCAGCTCACTATTAAAAATAACAACAGTAAAACAGATATTTGTTAAAAGCTTTTTAAATGCAAAATAAGAAAAAAACAAAACAAAGTCCAATTAAGCACAATTGGTACTTTGTAAAAAATGCAAGCAGTTTTACCACAGTTTACTCTTTGTTTTTCTTCTACGTCTGATCATGTTTTGGTAACATTTTAGTAAAACAAATAATGGTGTTACTGAAATGTTTTCCCTCTGTCATAGTCATATCAATTTATACCCAGTACAAGGGATCAGAGGTACATGTTTGCATTGCATCCCAATGAGTTTTATTCGTAATCATATACAAAGATGAACACCTTCAGAAATTAATCGTATCTGCATTGTTGACCAGATCATATGAATATATTAAAACATGAAAGTCCTGTACAGAAGTCACAGGTACAATTGGATTTTAAATTAATTACATGGTAACATACAGTAATGTGTGCATTCCTGTGAAATTAATTTAAAGAGATACATGTATGTGAAATTCCTGATTAACAGAATGCGAAAGATTTGGTGTGTCTAAGGTAGGATAATTTGTTGTTTTTAAATTATTTTATACAGAACTACAATTCAATTGTCTCTTTGGGATACGGCTTCTTCTCCATTGTCAATCTCAAGCTGTCAGTTGAGTTGTCAGTCCAATAGAAAATGTCTGCACCTTATGTGTAATGATTCCAGCTGAAATTATATTAAAATAAAATATAATGTATTTTTACATTTCTTCTACTGGCAGAAAATGTATTGATGTTTTTGCTTTATCACAGAGAACTGTGTCACTCTTCTAGATGTTGCAAACTGTGCTTTGTGAAATCTCACAACATGTGATGGCTTTGGTAGCTCATATTCTAGATTGTAGATATCCCCTACATCACAGGGTTATAGGGGTCAGTTGGTCTAGTTATCATTTTTTAGTGTAGAAATGACAGAGTAAGAAAGTAATAACAAATTAATCGCTGTTATTGGTACAATAAGTTAAAAAATGAAATCCAGGTATAAAAGAAAACTTAGTTATTTTATTAATTTAATGATAGTTCTAATAAGAATAGCATAGGGTCAAATGAATCACTATGTTTGAGAATGGCATTATCTGGGATTTTATTTCGTTTTTTGTTTCCAGAGTACAAGTTAATTGGGCACCCCAATTCTTTATGATTGGGTGCATAATGGGTTTTGGTGTCTACAGTACAAGATAAGTAGTAATTGTTTAAAAACTTGAACTTTCAACACTTGAAAAGGTGTATACTGTACCTATATAATAATGTACAGAGTTGCACTTAGATATTTATTAAATATGCGCTAAAAGAATATAAAAGTTTAGAATAGATTACAATTATGAAAGACTGTAGCCATTTGGGATCTTCCACATTGAGTGTCATTGTGGTTTGCCTACAGAAAATAGATTAAGCTTTTTTCATATGCTAAAGGAGCTTTGCTTTGTTAGCTGCTGATACAAATGCTGCTGAAACATTACTGTTATATACAGCTGCCATGCTTTAAGAAAATTAATATACATGAAATTAATAAAAAATAATAAACATTCCTCCAAATTACTGTATACATTTTACGAGAGTAGTTCTAAATAATTTTACTGAAAGGAATGTTTTTTTTTTGTTAACATTAAATACTAATTCAAGCTTGTCTCAATGTGTGTTTGAGACAAAGTGGACATACTGTACAGTACCTGTAACACATATCAGTGGAACACACTGGAGAGAAAAGACTGTGATCTGTGAAGATATTGAGTCCTGTTGAGTCAACTTTGGCACCCAAGTCAGTTACAGTAGGTACAGATCTTGGCTTCTTTTTTTACACAGTCTAATACTAAAGTAGTTCAGGTGGGTAGCTGTGTCAGCATGCGTAGGCTGCAAAGGAACAAGTAATAGGTTTATTCCATGCTGAAAAAAAAGAAGAAAGAAAACACAAAATTTTGGCCGTGGAGCCTTCTTCGGGTATGAGCCTTACACTTGAAGAAGGCTCCATGGCCGAAACGTTGTGTTTTCTTTCTTCTTTTTTTCAGCATGGAATAAGCTTATTACTTGTCCCTTTGCAGTCTAATACTAAATGTGTGGTAAACCACCAAAAGGAAGGTGGCATCCCCTCCAGTGTCCTTCAAATAAAAGCAGTACTTATCTTATTAATGTCCAATTATCTATCATAATCAAATCCTTATAAAAATACAGGGACAGCTTCAGAGCCAGGGGAAAAATTAAATTGATTTTGATGCAAAATCATGCATAATGGATCAGGGGAATGGTAAGATTAGCTGTCACTAGGATTGGTGACGAGATTATGATTCGCATACATTGTACACCCCTTAAGGATGACCTTGAGACATTTAATTGAGACCATAGCATACAGTATGTCTGTCACAGAAATATCCATGAATTTGAATTTATGAAGGTCTAATGATACAAAACACAGCATTAATCTATTTTCACATTAAAAAACCTAACATAATTTTTAATTTCATTGTTAGCATTCTGGTAACTTTTTTGCAGTAAGGCTGAAGTTTTATTTAACTGGTGAAACAGGCCAACATGCTTTGGATGATATTGCGTTTTTTACATTAAAACACATTGGGATACAGCCAACATTTTTTCTCTTATTTATTATTTTATTATGGAACCATCCAAAACTTTGCAGTATAAATAACTTGCACCACTCATTTGCAGCAAGCCATGTCTTACTCTTGGGAAAAAAATGTTTTTCAATACTGATGCAGTTGTATGCAGAGTCTGTTCAGGAAGAGTTCAGTTATACTTTCAGATTAGAAATGACTCTATTTATTGTGATAATTTAGTATTGCAATTTATACTAAATTATAATAGAGTTGTTGTGTAACAGTATGTGTGATTTGTCAAGAAGCATTCTATGAAGCTGATTTTGAAAGACATTCTTTGGCGAGTCGTGAGAATCGTGTGACGAGTGCAAGTTTATTGGTAATTGCGAGACTTTACAGAGCAGCACACATCTGTAAAGACTAGGGCTTGCATGAAATAACCAATTAAAGGGAAGAAAGACACAATTCTGCACTTCTTTTTAAGGTGATACTGTTCCTGATAGAAAAGGCTGTTTGTGGAACTTATTTGTCATTGGTCTGTTCACTGGGAATTACTTCCAATTGCTTACAAAAATATTCTAAGTTTCTATAGAAATATCCCAATTCTCTGTCACAGGATCCAATTGGAATATTTCTATAGAAATACCAGTTATTTATAGGTTGCTGTCAGAAAGGATTTCCAAATTCATATGAAGTATGCATAATATCACACCTTAACATATTTTGCTCTGAAGCTGTAAATTAGCAGAAAGGTAAAGTCTCTGTGATTTAGACTTTTCTTGAAATTGAAAGATTTGTAGAGGGATATTTCTCAGAAGGCAAATCCTTCATATTCACTGCAATGACTTTCCTATATATGAAAAGATCCATCAGCCTCTCCAGAATGTTTGGGTACAGCTGCACCAAATGTTCAGACTGCTTTTATAAATCAGCAGAGAGGTTACCTTTAAAATTAACTTCCTTTGCTCATAAAATATTTGATGTTTGGATCCAGCATATTTTATGGTTCATTTTCTTAATTAGGCAGATGCACGATATTCTTTTTGCTACTTCATGTGCTTAATTTGTACTGTACAAGCTTGTACAAGAAGGCAGCTTGTAAAACAGGAAATCATTCAAATTTGCACTCACAATGACAGCTGGTGAGAGAAAGTAATCAGTAGTTAAAAGTGGTTTTAACATACCCATTTAAATGCTTTTAGATTATCAGAGATTCAAAACAAACAGAATATGTTAAATAATTGCCTTTGCCTTCAGTTTTAGTCTTAGCATTGCTCTCAATACCAATTGCGGATAATCAAAAAAAGTGTCAGCTGTATTCTAAAACACAGGGATTGAACCACAGATTCATATTACAGTGTATGTAGATTTTATTCATGCTTCAGCATTTGAACAGTCTAATTACTTGATACATGCATGTAGCCCTAATCATCAGCTAGTGTAATTGAAGTGCAGAGAGGAATTTTTGTCTTTCAAATTGTCATGTAGATGGAAAAACAATGGAAAAGACAAGGCATCCAATTTTGCAATTACAGTAGCAGCACTTGCAACATCTTTCACAGGCTACTTCACCTTTTATGAAGTAACTGATTAGAGTGTGTGGTGCTGTATATACTGTAGTGCAGAATTTAATGGTTATAAGCACACTTAAACAGCTAAAAGTTCTTCCTTACCATACTCTACTGACTACTCATATTTGTTGCTCTGAATTTTAATTTCAACATGTTTAAGTCAATGCAGCTGTAGAAATGTTTTTGTTATGGGGCAATCTAGGAAAAGCACCAATAGAGGTACAGAAAACACAAGACCTCTTAAATCAGGGGGTTTAGAACAAAAAAAAATACATGCTTTTTTACATAAGTGTTCAGACACACAAACTCAGTATTTGGTGGGGGGAGTGCCACACCTGCTGCTAATCGGATTCCTCCACACAAACGGTCTTGCCCCGATCAAGCACTGCACCCTCCACATCCAGACATATTTAAATCCTCTCCCATTCTTATCTCACTGCTCGGTATTGGTAGCTCCATTGGAACACCTTGCCTCGCATTTTCTTTCTTGCTCTCTCTAATATTACTAGTGGCCTTGAATTCGGAACCTGTCTTCGACTTTGTTTCTTGTCTAGCGATTTGGCTTTGGTAGTACCGATTACTTTCCCAGTTCACATTTTTTCTGACCTGCGTCCAGAACTCTACATAGGGTCCATTAACTGCATCAGCACCGCGTGCCTTACAGGAAGCACCTTTGGCATCAATTACAACTGTAAGCATTTTTATTTAGCCTCTATCAATTTTGGACACTAGTTTGGTACATTTTTTTTGCCTATTCGTCTTGACAGATTTGCTCAAACTCTCTCTAGTTGATTTGGGATGGCTTACTGAGAGTCTTTTCAAGTCTTTCCACAGATTCTCAATAGGATTCAAGTCAGGAATTTGACTGGGATTCTTAAGGATAAACGGTTCCTTGTTCTAAAGCCACTTCAGTGTAGCTTTGCTTCAGTGCTATGGGTTGTTATTTTGCTGAAAGGTAAAATGTTGTTCAATTTTTAGATCTACAGGCTTTCCTCTAAGATTTGACAGTACTTTGCTTATTCTCTTGTCTCCATAATCTCTCCAGTATCTTCTTATGAGAAGCAAAGCTACAACAAATTTCTGTTATTTTTCTTTCATATAACTTACCTACTTATCTGTCTACTTAATTTTTCTTTTTTTTCTGCTTTGAACTGCTTTGCATGCATAGAGTAGGTTGTTTATATAAAAATACTAATTGACACTTCATAGTGTCATAACTGCAAACTTTATGTGAAATGTACCAACATAACTCTGAGAAGATGCTGGAATGTAAAACTACAATATTAAAGGATAGAAACACACACACACATATATATATATATGCAGTATATCATGTAAATATATTAATTCATATATATTGGTACAGTATATAAAATATTTAAAGGAAAAATAATGACTTTTTTATTTCATTGTCTCATTGTGATGAGATGCTGGACAACCACAAATTTGAACTCCAATAAGTTCTGGAATGTCAAGTCACTATAAATTAGAGTATGGTTATAGGATTCAATTTCAGCAAACATGTAAACTCAGTGAGGATCAAAGATAGCCTTTTCGTGGTCATGATTACATTGGCCTGCATCCATCTACAGTACATCCTTTAAGAGGGTATCAAAGACTACTAGCCCAGGAAAACCTCAGAAGGCAAAGTTATTCATCCTTAAACTAGGTTCACACCTTCCACCAGATCTCAAGAATTGGCTATTTATTTCTAATACATATACAGACTTCAGCTGATGGAAATCATCACCCAGATTCCTCTCCTTACCCATTTTCTCTTTGTCTTTTTTATTCTGCTTCTTACCTTTGGATTTCTTTTCTCTCAATCATTCCCCAACACACTAAAAGAAGGCACAACAGATGAAACTATTTTCTTTTTATCCTTCAGCATATAATTATTTATTCCATGTTTTGTATGGTTTGATTTAGGGACACTGGTTTTTCTGTAGGACAGTATAATAGCTAATGACATTTATACCACAACATGCTAATGACTTCGATGTAATTGACAGCCTATTCATCTACCGCGTAGACTTTAAAATCCTCATGCTCACCTACAAGGCTTTACATGGCTTGGCACCTCAATACCTGTCTGAACTTTTATCGCCCTACTCCCCACCTCGCAACCTCCGCTCTTCAAATTCTGCCCTCCTTACTGTCCCCCAAGCCCGTCTACATTGTATGGGAGACAGGGCCTTCTCCTGCTATGCCCCCAAGCTCTGGAACTCCTTGCCCAAGGATATTAGAGAGTCACCTTCTCTAAACTCCTTCAAATCCAGACTCAAAACCCTCCTTTTCAGAAAAGCCTTTACTTAACTGCTTCCATTCTTCACCCCTCTGCTCTTCTTAATACCATCTTCCACGGTCTCCTCTATTGTTATTGTTGTATTGTTGTAATTATAATTGTGTCCTGTCTTGTGAAATTTTCTTATTTATTGTTGTAGTCTTCTTATTTATTGTTATTGTCATCCTGTAAAGCGCTTTGAGAAGCCACCTTTAAAGGCGCTATATAAAATAAAGTTTATTATTATTATTATTATTACTAATATGAAAACACTTTTTTATACATTTACCATGTGAAAACAAAAGACAAATGAGATGTAATATCTTCATGACTGTTTTTTATTGACAAGTTACAGTTAACTGGATGTACTGTATCTCTAAGAAAGCACCATTGAAGAAGTCAAAGCCAATTCAAAATAAAAAAAATCTGATAAAGGACTTTCATTTACTTTAAAATAACTAAAAAACATTAAATGTTCTCACTTTAAACAGACTTTTAATAACAACATTTATTTTTACATTTACAGATTGTAGTTCACCAAGTTTTTCTTTTGTTGCAGTTGCAGAAATATATTATTCATTTGCTGGAAATACTTATTGTGCATGATAATTAGCAAGTGTTGTATGTTGTGGTGTAAGTAAGGTTAGTAATATTCAGGTGGGTAGCTGCGTCAGCATGCGTAGGCTGCAAAGGAACAAGTAATAGGTTTATTCAATGCTGAAAAGAGAAGAAAGAAAACACAATTTTTGGAGCCTTCTTCACGTGTGAAGATCCATAGCTGAGACATTGTGTTTCCTTTCTTCTCTTTTCAGCATGGAGTGAACCTTTAACTTGTTCCTTAGTAAGTCAGGACTAGATATGAAAATCATGGATGAAGACTATTTGTAAATGCAACATGTAAATACTCCTCATATATAATCATTTTCATTAATCCTACTGTACCTTAAATGTTCTAAGTTTTAATCAGTATCTAATATTTGAATCACATTAAACATACTTTTTTAACAAATAAAACATGTCTGTACACCGTGATAAAAATCAGAATGTCCAGAGTATTAATTAAAACAATACTTGTAGTCAACAAAAAAACACACGTATGTACTGTATATGTGTGTTTCATTAAGTAACTTACTGTCTATGGAAAGAAAGAAGAAAAAAATCTCTTTAGCAATAAAAATATTTTTTTCACATAAAATAGTCTTGGACTGGTGTTGGAGGGAATACTGAATATCGCTAGCCTCCAGTGTCTGTCAATTAAACAGCAGGTGGTAAGTTCACCATGTTCCACACAAACGGCAAGTGCAGGGTTCCTAACGCAGGGAATGTGAGGAACATGTCAGGACAGCCTGATAATACCCCCCTCCCCAAGCACACACAGAGACACACACGTGAGCTGTTTATCTGGTTACATCTAGACTTGAAATGGCATCAGCTTTCTCACATCCCCATCAGAATAACAATTAGGGCAAAAAATACATTTAAAAAGGCAGTCATTGTCAGAGGTTATAGTTCTTAACTCTCTGAGGGAAGAGTATCATGAAGACCACGAAGAGGAATTGGACAGTAAGGAATTTATAGAAGTCTCCTTGTGTTTTTTAGATTAATGGGGGAAAGGAAATGATTCCTACCATATTTAGGAACAGCAGCACATCATTTGTAATGCAATTCTGTATTTTTAATAAATTGGAACAAAGAGCAGATCAACCCCAGTCTTTATGATAGCACTAAGAAGACATTTTCAATGCCAAGTTTAGTTTTAGGTCTTTCAGCAGCACTATATATCATTTATGGTGGATGGGTCTGTCGCTATAATATATGTTAACTAAATAGATTTTAGTTTAGATAAAATAGATACAGTTTTTCAGTCTTAGTCTTAGTTCAAATCCATTCTCCTGTCAGTGAAGTCACTAGGGACTTGTGGCCCTATGCGGTGCTGCGAGAGTAGGTGTCCAAAAATCCTAGGGGCGAAAGACAGAATACGAGGTCGGGGTAGGCAGGCATGGTCGGGTTTCCAGTAGTCAGGTCTGTAAGGAATTCAAATCCAAAAGCCGCTAGACAGAAACGAAGACGTTTCCAAGGACAAAACAGGGCCGGTAACCAGCAGTCAGTTCAGTAAGGTACACGCACAAGAGAAAGGCTAAGTCGATCTCAACAGTGAGCGAGGACTGAGAGGAGTGAGAGGGTTAAAATGGGAAAAATGGTGAGCATGGTGCTAATTGATGTTCGTGACATCTCCAAAGTGAAATTTGAGACAGCGACTACACCACTTCTTAATGCACTGTAATGAATGTATTATAGTCGCCACATTAAAACTGAAATGAGACTTGTTTTCCTTATGATGGACCACAGAATGATGAGCAGTATGATTAAATTTCCCCTGACCCTCAAAAGTGTAACATAGTGGCTCATGACGTGCCCAATTTAGTGACTAATTCAAAACCTAATAAACCCTAAGATTACCACCTACCCATGTCTTCGATGACTTGAGTAACCCCAGTAAATTGCTTTCATACAATGTTACCGGAAATGCAAGTATTTTTAATTCTTGAAAATATCCACACTCACTTTCCCATTGTGAGTTCTTATATTAGTGTTTGGGTTGGGTTTGTAGTATCAATTTAGAGGCTGAATTTTACAGTGCCTTTCAAACTATTGAATACCAATAACTCAAAAAGTTCTCTTTCAGGTCATCTTTGTTCCAAGCTAAAGTATTTTAATTCTTGAAACCTGCCTTCTAGAGCACACTTGTCAGATACAGAATTGTTTGGTTTGCTCTTCTTTGAACTCTTTCCAGAGCAGTACATCTGATTTGCAATGCACTATCCAGAATCAACCATGGAACACCATTCAAATAATAATTTAAGCATAAAAATGAAATATTTTTGAACAGCTGTAAATGAGATTAGACAGACCTTTTTAAATTATGTAGAATTTAAGACATCTATTTGTCTCTCTGTAAAATCTAATATTTGCAAAAAAATGGACAGTTACTCTACCCAAATAAACTGAGACTAAAGAAGTGTTGTGATTTCAGTGTTATTATTAATTTAAAAATAAAATAATTCAGCTGTTAAATAATCTGTGTATAATATCCTCAGTAAAACAGCACTGATTAATAGGTCATCAATATTGTTGTGAACACTGTGAAGACAATGCACTTCCCATACTGTCATATACAATATTGAGCAGAATGAAAGTGAGAGTGCTACTCACAGTCTCATAGATGCTCTTCCTAGGTGACACAAGAGCATGAATACAAGTCTTGTAAGAGTATCTCATCCATTTATGATAGAGGTACAGACCTCAGTTGCAGTGCTGAGTGGAGCAGACTCTTTCATAGATAATGGGCCTGTTACTGTGACATTATTCCCCAGAGTTCTCAAGAGTGACAAATAGCCTGCGTCAGAGGCTTGGCATTCTGGCATATCAGTTTTAACACTTCTTTGGTGTGCTGATTAGATTCAATGGGTCTGTATCTGCTGCATGCATCCAGGCAGGTGCTTGTAATGTAGGTGAATGCCAGGCAGCCTTGCAATAATATTGTTAGACATATATATTAAAAGCCAGAGAACATAACCTTAAAGAGGAAGGTTATACAGTATATTAATTTAAGATCTAATCACTTCAAAACATTAATTTCCCAGAAGGTCCCTTTTTGGTAACTGACGGCAAACAGATTATTCTGGTTGCTGAGCTTCAGTACCACTGTCCTTGACAACAATCCAGATACTGGTAGCTTGCAACATGTAACATTTATCATTTCAGATTTTACACAGAAGAAGGCCACTTCACAAACTCTTGCTTTTGCTAGGGCACACAGACAATATAGGAAACAGATCTTACACTATGTAAAAGGAATGTACTGAAAGAAAGAGTTCACTGAACTACAGCAGTACGTGATGAAATACTATTCAATGTCAATGACATGAACACTGCTAACGTTCCATTCTATAAAATGACAGTCGTTTGCAATTAATCACCATTGTTGGAACGCTCATAACACCCGAAAAGGCATGTAATTCCATTCATGACTATCCTTCCCCTTTACGCAGCAATTAAACTGTGGTTGTTTGAATAAGAGTTTCTTTTTCATACAGGTACTTACAGTATACTGAACTCAAGGTATTAGTTTCCTTACAGCCTGGAGTAAAGAAATGCAAAATATTTAATGATTTTGGAACAGCAGTGTATCTACAGCAACGTAATATATACAGCGTGTGATGTACAATATATGTACTGTACTGTATATAACTATTGAAGATCTAAAACAAATCTCCTGGGTCTGTGGTATTTTAACAACTGTACTCAAGGAAACAGGAGATATTATTCACAGACCATTAAGAAAAAATAACTTTCCAGCAATCTCTTGAGACAGGGGTAATATCCCATGACTTGAAAATTACTGCTGTAGCACCCACCTACTGTATAAAAACAGTAAAAAAGAAACCAAGAATTTATATACCAATCTGTCTTACTTTTATTTCTTATTTCTAAACATTCATCACAAACTAAATTAAGGAATCTTTTAAGGATTAAAGAATTATGTCAATAAGATTCTAAGGCATAGTCAACATACTGTAGGTATAGAAAAGGCAGGGTTTGCTTTTATAATATTTGACTCCTGTAAAACACACAAAAGCAGAAATGGACACATGATATGATTTAATTACAATTATTATAATGTTATATAATGTTTCTTTATGGTGGATGGGTCTGTTTCTTTAATATATGTTGACTAAATTGTTTTTTTGTTTTTAGTTCAAATTCTTTCTTCAAAGTTAAATTAGAGGCAGCTACTATTCCAGTTATTAATGCAATGAAACTGAAAAAGTTAATTCTGTACATGTAGGAAGCACATATTCAAGGTAATATATGCACTTGATTTACAAACTGGCAAATGGACAGGAAGCAACAGGTACAGATACTGTACAAGGTAAATCCTCAAAATGAGGTGATGTTAATAGTTGAGTAACTCAGGAATCTGTATAAGGACCAACCTCTTCCTAATTTATAACATATCATTGATACAGATTCTCATGCAATTAGCAAAACAGTTTGGAGATCATACTTAACTGGAAGGATAAGGAAGCTATGTATAGGATGCAGACGAAATCAGAAGGACTTAACCCATAGCAGATGGCATTTAATGGAAATGTGCAGGATGCAATTAACAAAAAACTCAGCTTCAGATTTTTGATGGGACGCTTCTTTGAAAATGGAGAAATCTTAATTATGTAATTATTTACTGATATTAAGTTCTGAAAATTCAACGTTTTGCAAATTTGATTATCATTGATATTAATTCAATGAAGCAACCTTGAAGCCATAAAGATTGGATGGTACAACAGAAGTCAATATCCATTTTTTAAGAAACCATTTCATTTAACAGAGACATACATCATTGTGCCCTGTGATTAATTCAAATGTTTTAGCAATCAATGCAACAAGTTATGATATTATAGTAAACCAGCTACCCATCCATTTTCTAACCACTTTATCCAATACAGGGTTGCAAGGGAGCCAGAACCTATCCTGGCAAGCAATGGGCATAAAGTAGGATACTCCTACCTGTAGGACGGGACACCAGTTTGTTGCACGGCACACACAGATACAAACACGCACACACTCACACCAAGAACAATTTTTCCCAGAAGCCAATTAACTTACAGTACCAGTTAATTGGACTGTGGGAGGAAAAAGGAGTGTTGTAGTAAGCCATGTTTGCCAAAAGAACCCCTGTAAAAAACAAATAAACATGTCACAGAGACGCTATAACAATTTAAACAATTTTGGCTTTGGGACTTTGCTACTGTAAAGTATATGCTAATTATTATAACATGTTTTAGTTGCCTCTCCTACTGTATATGACAGTATCACAGGGTCAGAATGGTTAGAGGTAACATTTTAGACTTTATAGAAGAAGTCTAACCTATGTTTGTCAATACCTATCAAAATCAGTTTGCATCCTTTGGTCCGTGATGAAGACATCATCACATGCAATACACAGGGGGGAAAATGAATTTAGTGGCTTTAGGCTCCTGTACAGACTGTCCTCATGAAGCTAAAAATGCAATGTTTATATACTGTAACATACAGTAAGTGTAAACATAACAGAATTTTTTTTTTAATTTAACCAAAATATTTTTCAAGATACAGTATGACATCAAAGAGTGGTTACCAGATATTTATTTTACTAACCTATATAATACTGTATTATCTAATATAGTTATTCAGAAGTATTTAATAAAAAATGTAGTATTTAAATAACAGAAAGCACTTAGAATTGTGTAAGTCTTTTGAAAATGAATATTTTTTTTCTCCTTTGGATATTCCCTTCCTTTAGTGTTTAAAGGATGAATAGGTCCACGCAGTACATACAGAGTACATACAGTAATTCTTCGACTCTATCCTTGATGGTACAGTATGAAATATATTCATACATTCTACACTATGACATTTAATTCACTAAGTTTATTATGTTTTCCAGTAACAGTATTTGTATGTCCCCTTTCAGAAATGAAGAAGCATTCAAAACACTAGCACAGACAGGGATAAAGATTTTTTCTTGGCTCTCGATTTAGTTAAATTGTCAATATCAGACAGAGTGTGCTGATACCTCTTTGAAGATCATATTTCTACAGTACATTATCAAAGCTTTAAAAGGCTTACAGTCAAAGCTGTTTGCCATAAGGTAGAATTTACTGCAAATTTTCTATTTCTACTGTATATACTCTTAGGTTGATATGCCAAAACTTTGAATTTAATGTTTGGATAATTATAAAGGTAAATTCATGATGATTGTAAAAATACATACAGTATAAAGAAAAGAGACTAGTAATATCTACATTTTGATTTATCACAGTAAATAAATAAAATAGTATAAAGTGCTTTTGTGTAGCAAAGAGTGTTGGGAGCCACCATCTTTAACTCACTTGAAATTTGAAATAAGTAAATAAAGAAGCAGATTGACTTACTCTACATACTTTTTAACATACAAACCAATCTGTTGCTTTCTGACATGCCTATTCAACCATTTTAGACCAGGAAATGTGTTAAATCTGTATGATTCATACATTAGCTTTTTGATATAAGATTCAAGGCAGCACTTGATATTTTGTACTTTAAATTATGCCCTATTATTCGCATGAAGTGATTATAATTCACAATAACATAGTTGCTGTTGAACAGATCCAATTTTGAGACTAGCTGAATTGATGTCACGATTATAAAAAGATGACAGGTTTCATAAAACTATTTTGGATCTGTGTTTTAGTGGCATTTAGAAATCAAAAAAGTAAGCGCAGTCCGCATTCCGTTGTTCTGGTATGAGTGGAGTGTTTAATCAATAAAGCTGAACCAATTAACTGATTCAACATGGTAATTCCAAATGCGTACAGTATGGTACACAAAGAAAAAAAACTCTCCACATAGTCAAATATTCACATACACGTTTATCTAAAAATGTTTAAGCTTGCTGTACATATTCATAATAATTTAAAAGATTTCAAACAGCTCTATACAGTACAGTATGTGTAACCTGATTTCCTAGGAATAATAAGGCACAAGCTCAACAAAGGATTCTATTTACTTATTAATTCCATGAACAAGTCTTGTGGCCCTGACCTTGTTTAATGCACAGATACTGTTAGGTGAACAAACATTAATTAAAGCCTTAGAGAACATTCGGCCACTATTGCACTGTATTGCACTTGGAAGATAAAAATGAGCTTTCTGTTAGATGATAATACAGAACTTGTTTTACTGTGAAGTTTGACATGCTGAGAATTCAAGAAAGAATTTAGAACAGTGCTTTTTTGTTTATTAAGCATGAATATTTTAATAATGAAAAGGTCTCAGATGGTACTGACTCTCTTATGTAAATACGATATTCACAATGATCAAATTATTAATTTCACTATGACAAATACAATGCTTTAATGCAAAAATAACTGTACTGTCCAAATACTTTCAGAAGGCATTGTAACTGAAGTGACATACTACAAAGTGCTCCTGGTCAGTGGTAGTTTTTTTTTGTTGTTGTTGTTGTTTGTCTTTTTCTAGGAAACAATTTACTGTATATGAATTCAAAAGAAAATCACAAAAATAATATTTTCTTACCTGTTCACAGTATGTCCTTATTGATGCTTTGATGTGATAAAAGCCAGGGACACTATCAGTGATATACATATGTGAATATTTCATCTGAACAAAACAGTGATATTAAGGTGATTTTATGTTGACTAGATTAAGTTGTTGCCAACTATATATCACTTTTTTACAAAGGATGTCACCTTACATGTCATGACATGTCAGGAAAAGTGAAATGAAAAGGGACTGATGGATTACTTTAAAGGATACTTTTATTGGTTTATTGTAATGTCATCTGAAACAGTCTGGAAGATCAGATTTTTTAACTGGCCAGCTTTTTTCATTTTTAATGTGTTTTATTTCTTGGGAAAAATAAGCTGTGTATGCCCATTTCATTCATTCAACATACAGTAGAAGGAAATTTCATCTTGCATCTAATTTAAATACATTCTCAAACCAAGTGCTCAATTACAAACTCTGTATGTACAGTACATGTCAGCTTCCATACTGGTACAAGATAACAGGTCCTTTTGAAGTTAAAAATGAACTATTGCAGCAAGGCAAAATATGTAGAGTTACTGCATGTAGCACCATTTTCTGTTTTATCATAAACTAACAGCAGAGAGACAACTGTTTTGCAATAACCCTTTATCTAAGTTACATAATGACAGGTTTTGTGTAAATGTGGTTAAAAACTGTTAAGGGCAGAATGATTTAATTTCTGGGTGCAAAATTCACAACATCAGATGAAACCCATTGCCTACCTCATGTCACATCACAGAAAAAAGTGTGGGTGTGATTCAGTGCCTTAGATAAATGGCAGATGGACAACCAAGGTGACAAGCAACCTGGGCACTTACAGTACCTCCTCCACAGAAGATAAGTTTTACAGCAATTAAATCACTTTAAGCAAAGACAGATGTATGAGACTTGGTTTAATTGTAAACAAAAATTCCCTTGAAGTAGGATTGCACAGCTTTAAAAACAGCTGAGTGGGCAAAGTTTGTGCCCACTGGATACTGAACAAGTCACCAAAAAGTAATTCATCATGATGTATTTCATAGCACAAGTGTTTATAGTACTGGTCATACAGTACATTGGTGTTGTGCGATCACCCATATCATAGCCATGGACCATGTCCAACAGACCAGTTAGCACAGTGCAGAAGGTAGTTAAGTTTTGGTTCCACATGGCTGATGGAATGTAAATTCCATTTGGTGCTTTTGTGTCACATTGTAAAACATCTAAAGAGGTTTGGAGACTATGCAGAAAAGTGATCTTATTGATATACATTGACTGCAGCTTCGTTTGAATAAATGCATTATTATGGAATTCCTCATGGATGTATTTATTGAAAATATGTATATGAACTTTGCAAAAACGTCTCAAGTGTATTGTGACTGTTTTACGCATTTAACTCAATGTTTTGTTGGCTCAAATTTTTACGCAGTAATACAGTCGTATAGTGAGCTACTACTGAAATTGTAGCTATTGTGTATGAAGTTCACAGTTAATATTGACAGGTACTGTGAAAACATTTAGCTTCATGGAAGTATAGAGAGAAAAAAATACATTTTAAGTAAGTCAGCAGTTAGTTTTGATTGGTAAAAGTGACAGATTACTACTAAACACTCAATACCGGCAGCTCATGTATATTATATTAATATAAGATTTTGATCATTATAACTTAACGATTGTTTAATGACTTTGGGTTTTTTTTCTATGTCAATGAAACTTTGTCACTGTAGGTCAGAGCCAGTATAAACTCAATACTTAAGTTATTAAGTAGGGTAGCAAAGCTAACAACTGCACCACTATGCCACCAATTATAGTGAAATTGTCTGATACATATTTATGTAAACAAATTATATTTCATATCTCAAGCCAGAATGGTGTTTGTTCTGGATTGGAGCTGTCTGAGGTTAAGCTAACGTTAAAATTTAGCTTAAATCTCAATAAGGAGCTTGTTGGCAGTTAGGTGTAACATTGTGGCAAGAAGAATGAATATTGGGGCAATGATGCAACCTTGCTAGAATTCGGTCCTAAATACTCACAATTTCAGAAGGATCCTTCACAGTGCTCTTAGCTGATAAAATCATCCATCTTCCTCAGGGTTGTGTGGAAATGGATTTGAGAGAACTTTAATCAACCACTTTGTCACAAAAGAGGACTTCAACATCCTCCTTCCAAGGTTTAACTTTTCTCTTTTTAATTAAATCTCCTTCATTCTTAAATCTCTTGGAGGCTAAAAAGTTACGCATATTGTGGAGAGCAAGACCCCTTGCCTTTTATTTCTGATAATTGTTATAAAATCCTCCTGAAGTTTGCTGGAAGAGAATCCTTTAGACACTTCAGAGGCACTAATGATAGTGGACTTTGAGGGCACACCAAGCACTAATGATGTATGTCTACTGTTATTGTTTGGAACTCATTAGTTCTTGATTGATTACATCATTGTTTGTGCCTGAAATCTCAAAGATATTCACCTCACTCTTTATATGCCAGGAATTGACAACTGTGGGACCGATCACCAACACATTTGGTCTGAAATATCCATCAAACTGATTCCCATGTGACAGTTGCAGCAGAATTAATGCAGACAGAAGATCAATGTTTAACTACTGAAGGACTTCTGTTTTTTAATACATTTTAGACATACAGTAATGTTTTTTTTTAATCTGGAAAGTGGTACTATTGAGAAGGCTGTGTGTTTCTTTGGAAACTTCTTGTGACATTTTTTGGTGGAATTTTATTCTATACTATATCTGCTAAAGTCTGAATCACCAGTTGTTTATTCAATCAGTTAACTACTTCAACTCTACTCCCAGAGATGGGGAAGATAAGGACTTATGCATGTACTCCTCTAATAGGTACACTTTTGGGAATAGTTTGACATTTAGCATGCTAAATTATGGCTTCATAAAGGTGAATTATTTCCGACTGGAGAAGCTGTTGATGTTGTTACAATCTTGCTGGAGCTCACCATGTTCTAGGAGTTCACAAAACCTTGGTCAGCTCCACCCCAACATCCTCTGTGGGACCCAGTGCCCTGTGCTTTGTGCTGCCAATTTGGAAAACCTGGCCCATTTGCTGGGTCATTAACCAGGCTCAAAGTAGTATATTTTCTGATAAAGCCACTTAATTATTATAAAGGTTTTAAAGAATATTCTTTCCTGAAGAACTTACTCATCAATACCTGAAGCATTACTATACTTTTGGTTTGTTTTAGGTATTCCTACAAAATGATACAGACATTTATCTAGCAATAAAAAAGGAATTACACTAAAAGCTAATACTATATTTTAATTTTGCTTTTATTTTGCTCTGTCCATACATGTACTGTATATTATATATATATATTACACAATGTTTTATATTATCTGCATACATACTGTAATATAGTCACTAATTCAGGGTTTCCTAAAGTCCTGCCAATTTAAAGATAAAAAACATATGACAAATTTTATATGTCATGTCCATTTTTTTTTTCAAATTCCTCCTGAGTATACATTGTATTCCTTAAGACATACAGTACCTCTCAGGGTATTAATGAATTCTTCTGTAATGCATTCTCCTCGGAAAATGTACAAATTTAGATTTTTTTCGACCTGCTTTCTTATATTATCTAGTCCCTTTTAGCCCAGTTACACTGCTTTGATTTCATTCTTCTGAAATGATCTAATGATTGAAACATTATGAAACAGTGAGGTCATACAGAAAAATAAAAGGCAATATTTACAAAAAGAAATTCTTAGAATATCTAAGATGAAAGTTTATTAGACCATCGGTTTCATTGATGTTTAAGATATGTGATATGAACAGAATACCATTTATTGTATCTTTAGTTTTTGAATGGAGAAGGCCATTCCTGTTCTGGTTTTGTAATTGAATCAAATATGGGCACTCCAAAAACAGCCCATTTACCTTTCTTGTGAGTAAAGTGCATAATCAACAAAACCTGATGACACCATCTCCTGGAAGCAGAGAAGAATTTTTTCTTCTTCTTTAAAGCTCTCAATCTCTCTGCCAATCAGGCTTCAGCTATTGAGTTAGTGCCCGCTTTACAGTTCTATTCTGCTCAACAAGAAGCTGATCCCAAGCAGTGATTATGAAACTGTAAAGTTCACCTTCTCCTCAGCTATTTCTTGCAGAAATTCTAGAACGTGCTG
Organism: Lepisosteus platostomus; assembly: GCF_059453375.1. NCBI lineage: Eukaryota > Metazoa > Chordata > Actinopteri > Semionotiformes > Lepisosteidae > Lepisosteus > Lepisosteus platostomus. Next base: position 17,877,778 of record NC_142611.1, read on the forward strand.
TCACACTTCAGTTACATAACCACCTCATGACAAACAACCTTTTCGAACCCCTCCAATCTGGATTCCGTCAACTTCACAGCACAGAAACTGCCCTGGTCAAAGTCACTAACGATCTTCTAATAGGTTCTGATTCTGGTTCTCTTTCTATACTCATCCTTCTTGATCTCAGTGCTGCTTTTGACACCGTTGACCATAACATCCTACTTTCTCGTCTTGAGACTGTGTTTGGAGTTTCCGACACTGCTCTCAAATGGTTCTAATCTTACCTCACTGATCACTGTCACTTTGTCTATCTTAATGGGTATGGGTCTGAAATTGGTCTTGTTAAGTCTGGTGTTCCTCAGGGCTCAATACTGGGCCCCTTGTTCTTCAGCATTTACATGTTTCCACTTAGTCAGCTTTTAAGATCACATGGCCTCAGCTTTCATTTCTACGTTGACGATACTCAAATATACATCCATACCAAACCTGACACTGATGTGGCTGTCTCTATTCTATCTTATTGCATCTCTGACATAAAAATTTGGATGACTCAAAACTTCTTTCGTCTTAACTGCGACAAGACTGAAGTCATGCTTATTGGCACCTCCCATCAACTTTGTCAAGCCAGTCCTATAATCCTATCTGTAGATGGTTCTGTATTTGTGCTTCAATCTAAATTGAAAAACCTTGGGATAATATTCGATTCTGTCTTAACATTCGACCCACATGTGCAGCATACTGTCAAAACATCTTTTTTTCACCTCAGAAATATAGCTAGACTACACCCTATTCTATCACTAACTGTGGCTGAAAAGCTGATCAACACATTTGTCTTCTCTTGAATTGACTACAGTAATGCTTTACTCACTGGGGTATCTAAATCTACTTTTAACAAACTGCAGTATGTCCAAAATTCAGCAGCCAGAATCCTGACCAGGTCTATTGCAAATGATCACATTATTCCTATCTTGGAGTCCTTGCACTGGCTTGCACTGGCTCTGCATGGCTTGGCACCTCAGTACCTGTCTGAACTATTATCGCCCTACTCCCCACCTCGCAACCTTCGCTCTTCTCATTCTGCTCTCCTTACTGTCCCCCAATTATTATTATTATTATTATTATTATTATTATCTTCCATGGTCAGGAACAAAAGTATGATGTTTTTTTAAACCACCAATTGAAAATGAGTATTCATGTATCTCATTATGTTTAATACAAAAGCTCTAGCCAGTTATATGTGAAAACTGAAATTCTTCTGTTCTAAAGGTTTGGGGTCAGATGTTTCTCTTCCATTAAGCAATGAAGCTTTTAATTTAGCCAGACTATTCAAGTCCCAAAAATCTCTTATAGGCCATTTATTTACCAAAGTGGTGTATGAAAGAATCATTACAGTCAGAAAATAATTGTTCATATAGAGATGTAGCAGAATATATTTTGTGTATATTGAACTTTTTATAACATAATTAAGGGATAGCATTGTATATACAAGGTCTATATAACTTCTTACATTAGAATAAAGCAGTTATACACATGTTGGAATATAAATTTAATAAATACATTTTGAGTTGTATTAACTCAAAATTACAGTAAATAAAATAAATCTGAATTGGTTTTCCTTGTATATTTCAAGCAACAATAAACAAAAAATCCAAATAATTAAGACAATGAACAAATATTTCAGACAAATATCTGATCTTCTTAAAATGTATGTTTTGTTCTAATTATGTGTTCCTACAGCAAAAGCAATGAATATGTCTGCTGAGACAAAAATCAGGGGTCACACACAGGAGGTCTCATGCTTTCAAAGGGGAGAATAGCCCTTTTCAATAATAAACTACAAATTAAGTTTTGCTAATGATTGTAACATAATCTTTCAAACAATAAAGAGATAAAAAAAATTCAATGACAACACCTTTTAATATAATTTGAGTATTAAAAATAGATTTGTGTATTGTAAAAAAGTGCATAGGAATACCTTATTCTGGCAGTAGGATGACTATCAATGGTTAGCTTCTTTTAAAAAAAACATATACATATACATATACTAATTTCATTTAATGTTTGCCCACATTTACAGTACTTTTTCTCAATACTCATCCTATTCTTATAATCCCATGTCCTTCTGCATTTGGTGAAATTTCAATCTAACCAGTCTGGCATCTATTGAAAGGATTAGATGATTGTATTTTACACTGCTTTACACATAAATTGGAAATGAAATAATACATGTTTTTAACTGAATGGATTATATTTCTGTTGAAGTTGCATCAAGTGTCTTTCTGATTCCTTAGATCTACAATTTGCATTGTGACTTTCCAAATTAGCCAAACAGAATAACAATTTATCATTCCAAATGAGTAGGGAAAATGTATATATTTGATTTTATTCTCTTTTAAATGTAAGACTCCGAAAAACAGCATCTTGCTTGTTTGGTTTCATATACAGTACAAGGTAGATCTGAAAAAAGCATTTTTGCATGAATCTACTGTAGTTCTAGTTCCAAACAGGCTAGGTGTAGAATTACTCCCCGACTCTACCGCTGGGGGGATGTTTAAAATGTTCCAGTTGCTTGTAAGTTTTAAATTTAATCTACAATGAGACCACATTTTCTTTATCTCCAGTTATCCTCTGGGCAGTAAGCTGCAAGCTGTGAAATAAAAGCAGAACTGCAGAACTGCATTGAAGGTAGATCTGCCTTGGAGACAAAACTGATTTACAAAAGCCAGCATGTGTTTTATTAGCATTGCAAAAACAGTACATATAACAGGCACAAATACGGCCAACCTCCGAGCTGGTAATTGTCTTTTGTGTGTTCAAAACTCCTAGCAGAAAATAACCGTTGTGTTATTTTTATTATCATTGCAGGCAACTGCTGTGTAAGCAGTAATACTGAGATCACTCTGAAAGCATTAACAAAGCCAATGATCACACTTTAAAGTAAACAAAATAGACTATAGGATTAATAATCGTGTAATTCTTGGAATTCTCATCATGAGGACATAATTTGCCAGCTATCATGTTGATGGAGCTTACAAGTTAAATAACAATATTCCTCTCAGGTGTTACTTAAATAAAGTGGAGAAAAAAGGATTAGGTAATGTTTTTATTAAAATAAATCTCACATCTTTAAATTAAAGCATAGGCTTGACAAAGTATGTATTTTCACTGCTAGGCTTGGTAGCCTCCTGTGCTCACTAAACCTTTAGAATACCTAGAAAACACACAGCTGCATTGGTAAAGTGTAATGAAAACAAAACTGAAGTGCAAAAACTAATGTAGAAATGGATCAGTACTTCAAAAATAAAATGGGCTGTAACTCCAAAATATCTCTTCCACAAATCAGCTATAAATTTCCCTATCTTAGGGAACAAGACAGTGTGATTAATTTAAAATTTCCCCCTGGAGGATTTGGGAGGCCAAATGATGTGAACCCTCAGTCTCACAGTCAATTCTGTCATGGCAAGCCAATTCTGCTGCCAGGAACACATCCGAGGAATGAGGTGCTTTTCGCACGTTAAAAAGTAATTGTACAGTATAATCATATAAGACTGTAGAGATGGGACAAGAGACTCCTGTTCTGAGCTGCACACCAGGATCAGAGCAGTCCCCAAGTATCTGGATAGAGAGTTCTGTAATTTGTTAATTATACTGTAGCATTCAATAACTGTAGCTCAGTGTTTCTCAATCCTTCCTGGATCCAAATGGTACAGTACTCTTGTGTCAGAGTTGTGCTTGTTTTTAAACATGATGTACTTGAGAGGATGCATCCTTAGAAACAGGGTTGAGGAAATGCCATTGAGACAGTAATGGGACTCCTCTGTGTTGAAGACACAATCCTCAAGACCAGGTAGTTTTCTTTAAAGTCATCATCAGTTGTTGGCAAGGTTGACTTTCTTATTTTGCCCAAAGGCAAAATGCTCTAAGATCTGGTCGAGGCCTCTGGGAGTATTTTCCAGAACTCTCAAGCAGAGGCAGAAGCCATCAAGGCTGCAGTGTGTTGATTTTTCTTTGCTATAACAGAGTAGTGGGAAGATCTAACGTATGAGAGTGCAAAATTTAAAACTGAGAAAAGTAGAGAAAGAAATGTGAGAGAGACAACCAAACCAGTCAGAGAAAAGAATACTCCCAAAAATCTAGAGCTGCCTCTGCCATCCAACTTTAAGAAAAGGGGTGAATCCCTTGGGATTTTTGATCCTTGCTATCCAGTTCATGAAAACTACACATAATAAATAAATCATTTCACTTACATCATTTTTCTTATCACTTGGCCAATTTTAGAATGAACTTTAATGTAATCCACCAGAATGTTGCTCTTTAAGAGTGAATGGTGTATGTTTTGCTAAGCATTTCATGCTCAGCATGCTTGCTTAGCATGCTCTCTTCCTGCACAGTAGCCATTATACTATATTTCCAGTCTTGTTTTGGGTGTGCCGGACACATTTGTACCAGTAATTAAGCAAAGTTGAACACATCAACATTCCAGGCAACATGTATGCGCACTAGACCAGAAAGCGGACAGATAGCATTCAATAATGTTCTAATGTTTATAGCACACACTACATATAATGAGGCACATTCAGAATATTCTTTAGTTCATGGATTGAGCATAAGAACAGTAGACATTTAATATGACAAAATGTAAGATAGAATTGTCCAAAAGAACTTAAGAAATAATTAAAACAGAGGGCGAAGAAAACATTGCCTGGAATTGCAGATGGCTAAACTCAGAGAGCAGAAGTATTAGAGATTGCCTGTTGTGAAAGAAGTGCTTGATTTTTTTTACAGTCAGATGCTTAAAATTAAGTTGGAAAAAAATGCCTTTAACTCTCCCTACCAAAATTAATATCTGTTTCATTCAGTGTAAAAACAATTGTTCCCTGTGATGGACAGGCGTCCAGTCCAGAGTTTATCCCGCCTTGTGCCTGTTGCTTGTTACAATTCACAATCCTGAATTGGATGAAGGGGTTGATGGATGTAAAACAATTATTAAGAGTTTTCTTTTGATTTTTAATGAGATAATTGATATTTATTTCCAATACATTTACAGAAACAATAATATAGTCTTTGAATACTGTAAATAAAAAATCAATGTAAATACAATACAATGATAGTAAATTTAAAGAAAAACTCAAGCACAATACCTATGGTGTACTGGCAAGAATGTCAGATCTTTTCTGGTCTGTCATGTAGTTCGCTTTTGTTCAGTGTCTGGCATTGTCGAATGAGGATTTAGTCCTCAAAGTCTTTGAAAAAAGTGATAAATATAAAACATGCCTTTTTATTCTGAATATTAAATACAGTACACGTTTTACATTTATGTCAACATTCTTGATTAAAGGCTGTGACTTTCATGTATTTTAATACTATAACAGTCAAATAATCTGTCACATCTTAGTCCTATATCATTCTTATTACTTATTTAATATGTGCATTGATTTTTATCCCCAAATGACACAAAATGTTTGAGTTCAACAATGAGTTGCAACTTATAATTAAAGTTTTTTTTTTCATATTCAGGTTATTTGTGTTGTAAGTTTTTGATGTGCTATACTATGCTAAAAAAGATACATTATATCTACTGTAGAATAATACTGAGAAAACACTGTCTCCTTGTTGTATCAGATTTATACAGGTAGTTTAAAAAAAATCTTCTATTGGCAATAGAACAGTGCTTGAGAAGAGATTAAGGGATGAATGTTAAAATAGACTTTCCCATCCTCAAAAATTATGATTTCAATTATGCCCTTAAAAAATGCCTACACAAGTAATTTTGAATAATCGTTTTGTACCACCAACCATAATGTACTATACTGTATTTTACAATATTGCTTTGGTAGAGTAAATAAGGCAATTCATCTGACACATTTGCATCACCTGCTACTCATTACTTAATTTACAAATACAGTTTATCCATTTTCATTGATTTTTAATATGAATAATTAATGCATTCTTTGTCTTTTTGTTTTGCAAAACCCCGCAATATAGGATTTGCCTGTTGTATAAATTTGATTATTGTGCAATCCTAAAA